>NW_027488366.1:15454545-15757575 GCF_051014445.1 Colletes latitarsis
AGTTGTGGTACCACTTTACTACGTGATCCAAAGCAGAAAAAACACTTGATCAGGTCAACATGCATGTTAAAACTGCGAAAGTATGACCCTGATGAGGGCAAATCCCAGGCCTAACCTAGGCCTAACATGCGTTATCTTCTAAAATATTGAGCGAAACCAGGTTTAATTGACTGTTTCAGTGTGGTACCACATTACTACGTGACCCAAACCGGAAAAAACCCAGGATCTGTTCAACAAGTATGTGAAAAACGCGAAAGTATGAGCCTGATGAGGGCAAATCCCAGACCAATCCCAGACCTAACTTGCATTATCCTCTAAAATATTGATCCAAACCAGGTTTAATGGACTGTTTCAGTGTGGTACCTTTTTACTACGTGATACAAAGCAGAAAAAACCCTCGATCACGTCAACATGTATGTTAAGACTGCGAAAGTATGACCCTGATGAGGGCAAATCCCAGGCCTAACCTAGACCTAACATGCGTTGTCCTCTAAAATATTGATGGAAACCAGTCTTAATTGACTGTTTCAGTGTTGCACTTCATTACTACGTGATGCAATCCAGAAAAAGCCCAGGATCTAGGTATCAAGTATGAGAAATATGCGAAAGAATGAGCCCGACGAGAGCAAATCCCAGACCTAACCTGGACCTAACATGAATTATTCTCTAAAATATTGATCAAAACCAGGCTTAATTGACTGTTTCAGTGTGGTACCACATTACTACGTGACCCAATCCAGAAATAGCCCAGGATCCAGCCATGAAGTATGAGAAATATGCGAAAGAATGAGCCTGATGAGAGCAAATCCTAGACCTAACCCAGACCTAACATGCGTTATCCTCTAAAATATTTATCAAGACCAGGTTTAATTGAATGTTTCAGTGAGGTACCACATTACTACATGATACAATCCAGAAATAGCCTAGGATCTAGCCATGAAGTATGAGAAAAATGCGAAAGTATGAGCCTGATGAGTGAAAATCCCAGACCTAACCTAGACCTAACATGCGTTATCCTCAAAAATATTGATCGAAACCAGGTTTAATCGACTGTTTCAGTGTGGTACCACACTACTACGTGGCCCAAACAGGAAAAAACCCAGGATCTTTTCAACAAGTATGTGAAAAACGCGAAAGTATGAGCCTGATGAGGGCAAATCCGAGACCTAACCCAAACCTAACATGCGTTATCCTCTAAAATATTGATCCAAACCAGGTTTAATGGACTGTTCCAGTGTGGTACCACATTACTACGTGATCCAATCCAGAAATAGCCCAGGATCTAGCCATGAAGTATGAGAAA
The DNA here is from genome assembly GCF_051014445.1 of Colletes latitarsis. NCBI lineage: Eukaryota > Metazoa > Arthropoda > Insecta > Hymenoptera > Colletidae > Colletes > Colletes latitarsis. The sequence continues at coordinate 15,455,849 of NW_027488366.1, forward strand.
TATGCGAAAGTATGAGCCTGACGAGGGCAAATCCTAGACCAAACCCAGACCTGACATGCGTTATCCTCTAAAATATTTATCATGACCAGGTTTAATTGATTGTTTCAGTGTGGTCCCACATTACTACGTGATCCAAACCAGAAAAAACCCAGGATCCGTTCAACAAGTATGTGAAGAATGCGAAAGTATGAGTCTGATGAGTGATAATCCCTGGGCTAACCTAGACCTAACATGCGTTATCCTCAAAAATATTGATCGAAACCTGGTTTAATCGACTGTTTCAGTGTGGTACCACACTACTACGTGACCCAAACAGGAAAAAACCCAGGATCTGTTCAACAAGTATGTGAAAAACGCGAATGTATGAGCCTGATGAGGGCAAGTCCCAGGGCTAACCTAGACCTAACATGCGTTATCCTCTAAAATATTGATCCAAACCAGGTTTAATGGACTGTTCCAGGGTGGTACCACTTTACTACGTGATCCAAAGCATTAAGAACCCTCGATCAGGTCAACATGTATGTTAAAACTGCGAAGGTATGACCCTGATGAGGGCAAATCCCAGGCCTTACCTAGACCTAACATGCGTTGTCCTCTAAAATATTGATGGAAACCAGGTTTAATTGACTGTTTCAGTGTTGTACTTCATTACTACGTGATGCAATCCAGAAATAGCCCAGGATCTAGCCATGAAGTATGAGAAATATGCGAAAGAATGAGCCTGATGAGAGCAAATCCCAGACCTAACCTAGACATAACATGAAATATTCTCTAAAACATTGATCGAAACCAGGTTTAATTGACTGTTCCAGTGTAGTCCCACATTACTACCTGATCCAAACCAGGAAAAACCCAGGATCTGTTGAACAAGTATGTGAAAAACGCGAAAGTATGAGCCTGACGAGGGCAAATCCCAGACCTGTCCCAGACCTAAGTTGCGTTATCCTCAAAAATATTGATCGAAACCTGGTTTAATCGACAGTTTCAGTGTGGTACCACATTACTACGTGATCCAATCCAGAAATAACCCAGGATCTAGCCATGAAGTATGAGAAATATGCGAAAGTATGAGCCAGACGGTGGCAAACCCTAGACCTAACGCAGACCTAACATGCGTTATCCTCTAAAATATTTATCAAGGCCAGGTTTATTTGATTGTTTCAGTGTGGTCCCACATTAATACGTAATCCAAACCAGAAAAAACCCAGGATCCGTTCAACAAGTATGTGAAGAATGCGAAAGTATGAGTCTGATGAGTGAAAATCCCAGGCCTAACCTAGACCTAACATGCGTTATCCTCAAAAATATTGATCGCAACCTGATTTAATCGACTGTTTCAGTGTGGTACCACATTACTATGTGATCCAAACCAGAAAAAACCCACGATCCGTTCAACAAGTATGTGAAGAATGCGAAAGTATGAGTCTGATGAGTGAAAATCCCCGGCCTAACCTAGACCTAACATGCGTTATCCTCAAAAATATTGATCGAAACCAGGTTTAATCGACTGTTTCAGTGTGGTACCACACTACTACGTGACCCAAACCGGAAAAAACCCAGGATCTGTTCAACAAGTATGTGAAAAACGCGAAAGTATGAGCCTGATGAGGGCAAGTCCCAGGGCTAACCTAGACCTAACATGCGTTATCCTCTAAAATATTGATCCAAATCAGGTTTAATGGACTGTTTCAGTGTGGTACCACTTTACTACGTGATCCAAAGCAGAAATAGCCCAGGATCCAGCCATGAAGTATGAGAAATATGCGAAAGTATGAGCCTGATGGGGGCAAATCCTAGACCTAACCCAGACCTGACATGCGTTGTCCTCTAAAATATTGATCCAAACCAGGCTTAATTGAATGTTTCAGTGTGGTACCACATTACTATGTGATCCAAACCAGTAAAAACCCAGGATCCGTTCAACAAGTATGTGAAGAATGCGAAAGTACGAGTCTGCTGAGTGAAAATCCCCGGTCTAACCTAGACCTAACATGCGTTATCCTCAAAAATATTGATCGAAACCAGGTTTAATCGACTGTTTCAGTGTGGTACCACACTACTACCTGACCCAAACCGGAAAAACCCAGGATCTGTTGAACAAGTATGTGAAAAACGCGAAAGTATGAGCCTGACGAGGGCAAATCCCAGACCTGTCCCAGACCTAAGTTGCGTTATCCTCAAAAATATTGATCGAAACCTGGTTTAATCGACTGTTTCAGTGTGGTACCACATTACTACGTGATCCAATCCAGAAATAGCCCAGGATCTTGTCATGAAGTATGAGAAATATGCGAAAGTTTGAGCCTGACGAGGGCAAATCCTAGACCTAACGCAGACCTAACATGCTTTATCCTCTAAAATATTTATCAAGACCAGGTTTATTTGATTGTTTCAGTGTGGTCCCTCATTACTACGTAATCCAAACCAGAAAAAAACCAGGATCCGTTCAACAAGTATGTGAAGAATACGAAAGCATGAGTCTGATGAGTGAAAATCCCAGGCCTAACCTAGACCTAACATGCGTTATCCTCAAAAATATTGATCGCAACCTGATCTAATCGACTGTTTCAGTGTGGTACCACATTACTATGTGATCCAAACCAGAAAATAACCCAGGATCCGTTCAACAAGTATGTGAAGAATACGAAAGTATGAGTCTGATGAGTGAAAATCCCAGGCCTAACCTAGACCTAACATGCGTTATCCTCAAAAATATTGATCCAAACCTGGTTTAATCGACTGTTTCAGTGTGGTACCACATTACTATGTGATCCAAACCGGAAAATAACCCAGGATCTGTTCAACGAGTATGTGAAGTGTGCGAAAGTATGAGTCTGATGAGGGCAAATCCCAGACCTAACCCAAACCTAACATGCGTTATCCTCTAAAATATTTATCAAGACCAGGTTTAATTGAATGTTTCAGTGTGGTGCCACTTTACTACGTGATCCAAAGCAGAAAAAACCGTCGATCAGGACAACATGTATGTTAAAACTGCGAAAGTATGACCCTGATGAGGGCAAATCCCAGGCCTAACCTAGACCTAACTTGCGTTGTCCTCTAAAATATTGATGGAAACCAGGTTTAATTGACTGCTTCAGTGTTGTACTTCATTACTACGTGATGCAATCCAGAAAAAGCCCAGGATCTAGCCACCAAGTATGAGAAATATGCGAAGGTATGAGCCTCATGAGGGCGAATCCCAGACCTATCCCAGACCTAACTTGCGTTATCCTCTAAAATATTCATCGAAATCAGGCTTAATTGACTGTTTCAGCGTGGTACCACATTACTACGTGATACAATCCAGAAACAGCCCAGGATCTAGCCATGAAGTATGAGAAATATGCGAAAGTATCAGCCTCATGAGGGCAAATCCTAGACCTAACCCAAACCTAACATGCGTTATCCTCTAAAATATTTATCAAGACCAGGTTTAATTGAATGTTCCAGTGTGGTACCACATTACTACGTGAACCAAACCAGAAAAGACCTAGGATCCGTTCAACAAGTATGTGAAGAATGCGAAAGTATGAGTCTGATGAGTGAAAATCACAGGGCTAACCTAGACCTAACATGCGTTATCCTCTAAAATATTGATCCAAACCAGGTTTAATGGACTGTTTCAGTGTGGTGCCACTTTACTACGTGATCCAAAGCAAAAAAAACCCTCGATCACGTCAACATGTATGTTAAAACTGCGAAAGTATGACCCTGATGAGGGCAAATCCCAGGCCTAACCTAGACCTAACATGCGTTGTCCTCTAAAATATTGATGGAAACCAGGTTGAGTTAATTGTTTCAGTGTTGTACTTCATTACTACGTGATGCAAACCGGAAAAAGCCCAGAATCTAGCCATCAAGTATGAGAAATATGCGAAAGAATGAGCCTGATGAGAGCAAATCCCAGACCTATCCCAGACCAAACTTGCGTTATCCTCTAAAATATTGATCGAAACCAGTTTTAATTGACTGTTTCAGTGTGGTACCACATTACTACGTGATCCAAACCAGAAATAGCCCAGGATCCAGCCATGAAGTATGAGAAATATGCGAAAGTATGAGCCTGATGGGGGCAAATCCAAGTCCTAACCCAGACCTAACATGCGTTATCCTCTAAAATATTGATTCAAACCCGGTTTAATGGACTGTTTCAGTGTGGTACCACTTTACTACGTGATCCAAAGCAGAAAAAACCCTCGATCACGTCAACATGTAAGTTAAAACTGCGAAAGTATGACCCTGATCAGTGAAAATCCCAGACCTAACCTAGACCTAACATGCGTTATCCTCTAAAATATTGATCCAAACCAGGATTAATGGACTGTTTCAGTGTGGGCCCACATTACTACGTGATCCAAACCAGTAAAAACCCAGGATCTGTTCAACAAGTATGTGAAAAACGCGAAAGTATGAGCCTGATGAGGGCAAATCCCAGACCTATCCCAGACCAAACTTGCGTTATCCTCTAAAATATTGATCGAAACCAGTTTTAATTGACTGTTTCAGTGTGGTACCACATTACTACGTGATCCAAACCAGAAATAGCCCAGGATCCAGCCATGAAGTATGAGAAATATGCGAAAGTATGAGCCTGATGGGGGCAAATCCAAGTCCTAACCCAGACCTACCATGCGTTATCCTCTAAAATATTGATTCAAACCCGGTTTAATGGACTGTTTCAGTGTGGTACCACTTTACTACGTGATCCAAAGCAGAAAAAACCCTCGATCACGTCAACATGTAAGTTAAAACTGCGAAAGTATGACCCTGATGAGTGAAAATCCCAGACCTAACCTAGACCTAACATGCGTTATCCTCTAAAATATTGATCCAAACCAGGATTAATGGACTGTTTCAGTGTGGGCCCACATTACTACGTGATCCAAACCAGTAAAAACCCAGGATCTGTTCAACAAGTATGTGAAAAACGCGAAAGTATGAGCCTGATGAGGGCAAATCCCAGACCTATCCCAGACCAAACTTGCGTTATGCTCTAAAATATTGATCGAAACCAGGTTTAATCGACTGTTTCAGTGTGGTACCACATTGCTACGTGATCCAAACCAGAAAAAACCCAGGATCAGTTCAACAAGTATGTGAAAAACGCGAAAGTATGAGCCTGATGAGGGCGAATCCCAGACCTATCCCAGACCTAACTTGCGTTATCCTCTAAAATATTGATCCAAACCAGGTTTAATGGACTGTTTCAGTGTGGTACCACTTTACTACGTGATCCAAAGCAGAAAAAACCCTCGATCAGGTCAACATGTATGTTAAAACTGCGGACGTATGACCCTGATGAGGGCAAATCCCAGGCCTAACCTAGACCTAACATGCGTTGTCCTCTAAAATATTGATGGAAACCAGTCTTAATTGACTGTTTCAGTGTTGCACTTCATTACTACGTGATGCAATCCAGAAAAAGCCCAGGATCTAGGTATCAAGTATGGGAAATATGCGAAAGAATGAGCCCGACGAGAGCAAATCCCAGACCTAACCTGGACCTAACATGAATTATTCTCTAAAATATTGATCAAAACCAGGCTTAATTGACTGTTTCAGTGTGGTACCACATTACTACGTGACCCAATCCAGAAATAGCCCAGGATCCAGCCATGAAGTATGAGAAATATGCGAAAGAATGAGCCTGATGAGAGCAAATCCTAGACCTAACCCAGACCTAACATGCGTTATCCTCTAAAATATTTATCAAGACCAGGTTTAATTGAATGTTTCAGTGAGGTACCACATTACTACATGATACAATCCAGAAATAGCCTAGGATCTAGCCATGAAGTATGAGAAAAATGCGAAAGTATGAGCCTGATGAGTGAAAATCCCAGACCTAACCTAGACCTAACATGCGTTATCCTCAAAAATATTGCTCGAAACCAGGTTTAATCGACTGTTTCAGTGTGGTACCACACTACTACGTGGCCCAAACAGGAAAAAACCCAGGATCTTTTCAACAAGTATGTGAAAAACGCGAAAGTATGAGCCTGATGAGGGCAAATCCGAGACCTAACCCAAACCTAACATGCGTTATCCTCTAAAATATTGATCCAAACCAGGTTTAATGGACTGTTCCAGTGTGGTACCACATTACTACGTGATCCAATCCAGAAATAGCCCAGGATCTAGCCATGAAGTATGAGAAATATGCGAAAGTATGAGCCTGACGAGGGCAAATCCTAGACCAAACCCAGACCTGACATGCGTTATCCTCTAAAATATTTATCATGACCAGGTTTAATTGATTGTTTCAGTGTGGTCCCACATTACTACGTGATCCAAACCAGAAAAAACCCAGGATCCGTTCAACAAGTATGTGAAGAATGCGAAAGTATGAGTCTGATGAGTGATAATCCCTGGGCTAACCTAGACCTAACATGCGTTATCCTCAAAAATATTGATCGAAACCTGGTTTAATCGACTGTTTCAGTGTGGTACCACACTACTACGTGACCCAAACAGGAAAAAACCCAGGATCTGTTCAACAAGTATGTGAAAAACGCGAATGTATGAGCCTGATGAGGGCAAGTCCCAGGGCTAACCTAGACCTAACATGCGTTATCCTCTAAAATATTGATCCAAACCAGGTTTAATGGACTGTTCCAGGGTGGTACCACTTTACTACGTGATCCAAAGCATTAAGAACCCTCGATCAGGTCAACATGTATGTTAAAACTGCGAAGGTATGACCCTGATGAGGGCAAATCCCAGGCCTTACCTAGACCTAACATGCGTTGTCCTCTAAAATATTGATGGAAACCAGGTTTAATTGACTGTTTCAGTGTTGTACTTCATTACTACGTGATGCAATCCAGAAATAGCCCAGGATCTAGCCATGAAGTATGAGAAATATGCGAAAGAATGAGCCTGATGAGAGCAAATCCCAGACCTAACCTAGACATAACATGAAATATTCTCTAAAACATTGATCGAAACCAGGTTTAATTGACTGTTCCAGTGTAGTCCCACATTACTACCTGATCCAAACCAGGAAAAACCCAGGATCTGTTGAACAAGTATGTGAAAAACGCGAAAGTATGAGCCTGACGAGGGCAAATCCCAGACCTGTCCCAGACCTAAGTTGCGTTATCCTCAAAAATATTGATCGAAACCTGGTTTAATCGACAGTTTCAGTGTGGTACCACATTACTACGTGATCCAATCCAGAAATAACCCAGGATCTAGCCATGAAGTATGAGAAATATGCGAAAGTATGAGCCAGACGGTGGCAAACCCTAGACCTAACGCAGACCTAACATGCGTTATCCTCTAAAATATTTATCAAGGCCAGGTTTATTTGATTGTTTCAGTGTGGTCCCACATTAATACGTAATCCAAACCAGAAAAAACCCAGGATCCGTTCAACAAGTATGTGAAGAATGCGAAAGTATGAGTCTGATGAGTGAAAATCCCAGGCCTAACCTAGACCTAACATGCGTTATCCTCAAAAATATTGATCGCAACCTGATTTAATCGACTGTTTCAGTGTGGTACCACATTACTATGTGATCCAAACCAGAAAAAACCCACGATCCGTTCAACAAGTATGTGAAGAATGCGAAAGTATGAGTCTGATGAGTGAAAATCCCCGGCCTAACCTAGACCTAACATGCGTTATCCTCAAAAATATTGATCGAAACCAGGTTTAATCGACTGTTTCAGTGTGGTACCACACTACTACGTGACCCAAACCGGAAAAAACCCAGGATCTGTTCAACAAGTATGTGAAAAACGCGAAAGTATGAGCCTGATGAGGGCAAGTCCCAGGGCTAACCTAGACCTAACATGCGTTATCCTCTAAAATATTGATCCAAATCAGGTTTAATGGACTGTTTCAGTGTGGTACCACTTTACTACGTGATCCAAAGCAGAAATAGCCCAGGATCCAGCCATGAAGTATGAGAAATATGCGAAAGTATGAGCCTGATGGGGGCAAATCCTAGACCTAACCCAGACCTGACATGCGTTGTCCTCTAAAATATTGATCCAAACCAGGCTTAATTGAATGTTTCAGTGTGGTACCACATTACTATGTGATCCAAACCAGTAAAAACCCAGGATCCGTTCAACAAGTATGTGAAGAATGCGAAAGTACGAGTCTGCTGAGTGAAAATCCCCGGTCTAACCTAGACCTAACATGCGTTATCCTCAAAAATATTGATCGAAACCAGGTTTAATCGACTGTTTCAGTGTGGTACCACACTACTACCTGACCCAAACCGGAAAAACCCAGGATCTGTTGAACAAGTATGTGAAAAACGCGAAAGTATGAGCCTGACGAGGGCAAATCCCAGACCTGTCCCAGACCTAAGTTGCGTTATCCTCAAAAATATTGATCGAAACCTGGTTTAATCGACTGTTTCAGTGTGGTACCACATTACTACGTGATCCAATCCAGAAATAGCCCAGGATCTTGTCATGAAGTATGAGAAATATGCGAAAGTTTGAGCCTGACGAGGGCAAATCCTAGACCTAACGCAGACCTAACATGCTTTATCCTCTAAAATATTTATCAAGACCAGGTTTATTTGATTGTTTCAGTGTGGTCCCTCATTACTACGTAATCCAAACCAGAAAAAAACCAGGATCCGTTCAACAAGTATGTGAAGAATACGAAAGCATGAGTCTGATGAGTGAAAATCCCAGGCCTAACCTAGACCTAACATGCGTTATCCTCAAAAATATTGATCGCAACCTGATCTAATCGACTGTTTCAGTGTGGTACCACATTACTATGTGATCCAAACCAGAAAATAACCCAGGATCCGTTCAACAAGTATGTGAAGAATACGAAAGTATGAGTCTGATGAGTGAAAATCCCAGGCCTAACCTAGACCTAACATGCGTTATCCTCAAAAATATTGATCCAAACCTGGTTTAATCGACTGTTTCAGTGTGGTACCACATTACTATGTGATCCAAACCGGAAAATAACCCAGGATCTGTTCAACGAGTATGTGAAGTGTGCGAAAGTATGAGTCTGATGAGGGCAAATCCCAGACCTAACCCAAACCTAACATGCGTTATCCTCTAAAATATTTATCAAGACCAGGTTTAATTGAATGTTTCAGTGTGGTGCCACTTTACTACGTGATCCAAAGCAGAAAAAACCGTCGATCAGGTCAACATGTATGTTAAAACTGCGAAAGTATGACCCTGATGAGGGCAAATCCCAGGCCTAACCTAGACCTAACTTGCGTTGTCCTCTAAAATATTGATGGAAACCAGGTTTAATTGACTGCTTCAGTGTTGTACTTCATTACTACGTGATGCAATCCAGAAAAAGCCCAGGATCTAGCCACCAAGTATGAGAAATATGCGAAGGTATGAGCCTCATGAGGGCGAATCCCAGACCTATCCCAGACCTAACTTGCGTTATCCTCTAAAATATTCATCGAAATCAGGCTTAATTGACTGTTTCAGCGTGGTACCACATTACTACGTGATACAATCCAGAAACAGCCCAGGATCTAGCCATGAAGTATGAGAAATATGCGAAAGTATCAGCCTCATGAGGTCAAATCCTAGACCTAACCCAAACCTAACATGCGTTATCCTCTAAAATATTTATCAAGACCAGGTTTAATTGAATGTTCCAGTGTGGTACCACATTACTACGTGAACCAAACCAGAAAAAACCTAGGATCCGTTCAACAAGTATGTGAAGAATGCGAAAGTATGAGTCTGATGAGTGAAAATCACAGGGCTAACCTAGACCTAACATGCGTTATCCTCTAAAATATTGATCCAAACCAGGTTTAATGGACTGTTTCAGTGTGGTGCCACTTTACTACGTGATCCAAAGCAAAAAAAACCCTCGATCACGTCAACATGTATGTTAAAACTGCGAAAGTATGACCCTGATGAGGGCAAATCCCAGGCCTAACCTAGACCTAACATGCGTTGTCCTCTAAAATATTGATGGAAACCAGGTTGAGTTAATTGTTTCAGTGTTGTACTTCATTACTACGTGATGCAAACCGGAAAAAGCCCAGAATCTAGCCATCAAGTATGAGAAATATGCGAAAGAATGAGCCTGATGAGAGCAAATCCCAGACCTATCCCAGACCAAACTTGCGTTATCCTCTAAAATATTGATCGAAACCAGTTTTAATTGACTGTTTCAGTGTGGTACCACATTACTACGTGATCCAAACCAGAAATAGCCCAGGATCCAGCCATGAAGTATGAGAAATATGCGAAAGTATGAGCCTGATGGGGGCAAATCCAAGTCCTAACCCAGACCTACCATGCGTTATCCTCTAAAATATTGATTCAAACCCGGTTTAATGGACTGTTTCAGTGTGGTACCACTTTACTACGTGATCCAAAGCAGAAAAAACCCTCGATCACGTCAACATGTAAGTTAAAACTGCGAAAGTATGACCCTGATGAGTGAAAATCCCAGACCTAACCTAGACCTAACATGCGTTATCCTCTAAAATATTGATCCAAACCAGGATTAATGGACTGTTTCAGTGTGGGCCCACATTACTACGTGATCCAAACCAGTAAAAACCCAGGATCTGTTCAACAAGTATGTGAAAAACGCGAAAGTATGAGCCTGATGAGGGCAAATCCCAGACCTATCCCAGACCAAACTTGCGTTATGCTCTAAAATATTGATCGAAACCAGGTTTAATCGACTGTTTCAGTGTGGTACCACATTGCTACGTGATCCAAACCAGAAAAAACCCAGGATCAGTTCAACAAGTATGTGAAAAACGCGAAAGTATGAGCCTGATGAGGGCGAATCCCAGACCTATCCCAGACCTAACTTGCGTTATCCTCTAAAATATTGATCCAAACCAGGTTTAATGGACTGTTTCAGTGTGGTACCACTTTACTACGTGATCCAAAGCAGAAAAAACCCTCGATCAGGTCAACATGTATGTTAAAACTGCGGACGTATGACCCTGATGAGGGCAAATCCCAGGCCTAACCTAGACCTAAAATGCGTTATCCTTAAAAATATTGATCGCAACCTGGTTTAATCGACTGTTTCAGTGTGGTACCACATTACTATGTGATCCAAACCAGAAAAAACCCACGATCCGTTCAACAAGTATGTGAAGAATGCGAAAGTATGAGTCTGATGAGTGAAAATCCCCGGCCTAACCTAGACCTAACATGCGTTATCCTCAAAAATATTGATCGAAACCAGGTTTAATCGACTGTTTCAGTGTGGTACCACACTACTACGTGACCCAAACCGGAAAAACCCAGGATCTGTTGAACAAGTATGTGAAAAACGCGAAAGTATGAGCCTGACGAGGGCAAATCCAAGACCTATCCCAGACCTAACTTGCGTTGTCCTCTAAAATATTGATGGAAACCAGGTTTAATTGATTGTTTCAGTGTGGTCCCACATTACTACGTGATCCAAACCAGAAAAAACCCAGGATCTGTTCAACATGTATGAGAAATATACGAAAGAATGAGCCTGATGAGAGCAAATCCCAGACCTAACCTAGACCTAACATGAATTATTCTCTAAAATATTGATCGAAACCAGGTTTAATTGACTGTATCAGTGTGGTCCCACATTACTACGTGATCCAAACCAGAAAAAACCCAGGATCCGTTCAACAAGTATGTGAAGAATGCGAATGTATGAGTCTGATGAGTGAAATTCCCAGGCCTAACCTAGACCTAACATGCGTTATCCTCTAAAATATTGATCGAAACCTGGTTTAATCGACTGTTTCAGTGTGGTACCACATTACTATGTGATCCAAACCAGAAAATAACCCAGGATCTGTTCAACGAGTATGTGAAGTGTGCGAAAGTATGAGTCTGATGAGGTCAAATCCCAGACCAATCCCAGACTTAACATGAATTATCCTCTAAGATATTGATCGAAACCAGGTTTAATCGTCTGTTTCAGTGTGGTACCACATTACTACGTGATCCAAACCAGAAAAAACCAAAGATCAGTTCAACAAGTATGAGAAGAATGCGAAAGTATGAGTCTGATGAGTGGAAATCCCAGGGCTAACCTAGACCTTACATGCGTTATCCTCTAAAATATTCATCCAAACCCGGTTTAATAGACTGTTTCAGTGTGGTACCACACTACTACGTGATACAAACCAGAAAAAACCCAGGATCTGTTCAACAGGTATGTGAAAAACGCGAAAGTATGAGCCTAATGAGGGCGAATCCCAGACCTATGCCAGACCTAACTTGCGTTATCCTCTAAAATATTGATCGAAACCAGGTTTAATTGACTGTTTCAGCATGGTACCACATTACTATGTGATACAATCCAGAAACAGCCCAGGATCTAGCCATGAAGTATGAGAAATATGCGAAAGTATCAGCCTCATGAGGGCAAATCCTAGACCTAACCCAAACCTAACATGCGTTATCCTCTAAAATATTTATCAAGACCAGGTTTAATTGAATGTTCCAGTGTGGTACCACATTACTACGTGGACCAAACCAGAAAAAACCTAGGATCCGTTCAACAAGTATGTGAAGAATGCGAAAGTATGAGTCTGATGAGTGAAAATCACAGGGCTAACCTAGACCTAACATGCGTTATCCTCTAAAATATTGATCCAAACCAGGTTTAATGGACTGTTTCAGTGTGGTGCCACTTTACTACGTGATCCAAAGCAAAAAAAACCCTCGATCACGTCAACATGTATGTTAAAACTGCGAAAGTATGACCCTGATGACGCAAATCCCAGGCCTAACCTAGACCTAACATGCGTTGTCCTCTAAAATATTGATGGAAACCAGGTTGAGTTAATTGTTTCAGTGTTGTACTTCATTACTACGTGATGCAAACCGGAAAAAGCCCAGAATCTAGCCATCAAGTATGAGAAATATGCGAAAGAATGAGCCTGATGAGAGCAAATCCCAGACCTATCCCAGACCAAACTTGCGTTATCCTCTAAAATATTGATCGAAACCAGTTTTAATTGACTGTTTCAGTGTGGTACCACATTACTACGTGATCCAAACCAGAAATAGCCCAGGATCCAGCCATGAAGTATGAGAAATATGCGAAAGTATGAGCCTGATGGGGGCAAATCCAAGTCCTAACCCAGACCTAACATGCGTTATCCTCTAAAATATTGATTCAAACCCGGTTTAATGGACTGTTTCAGTGTGGTACCACTTTACTACGTGATCCAAAGCAGAAAAAACCCTCGATCACGTCAACATGTAAGTTAAAACTGCGAAAGTATGACCCTGATCAGTGAAAATCCCAGACCTAACCTAGACCTAACATGCGTTATCCTCTAAAATATTGATCCAAACCAGGATTAATGGACTGTTTCAGTGTGGGCCCACATTACTACGTGATCCAAACCAGTAAAAACCCAGGATCTGTTCAACAAGTATGTGAAAAACGCGAAAGTATGAGCCTGATGAGGGCAAATCCCAGACCTATCCCAGACCAAACTTGCGTTATCCTCTAAAATATTGATCGAAACCAGTTTTAATTGACTGTTTCAGTGTGGTACCACATTACTACGTGATCCAAACCAGAAATAGCCCAGGATCCAGCCATGAAGTATGAGAAATATGCGAAAGTATGAGCCTGATGGGGGCAAATCCAAGTCCTAACCCAGACCTAACATGCGTTATCCTCTAAAATATTGATTCAAACCCGGTTTAATGGACTGTTTCAGTGTGGTACCACTTTACTACGTGATCCAAAGCAGAAAAAACCCTCGATCACGTCAACATGTAAGTTAAAACTGCGAAAGTATGACCCTGATGAGTGAAAATCCCAGACCTAACCTAGACCTAACATGCGTTATCCTCTAAAATATTGATCCAAACCAGGATTAATGGACTGTTTCAGTGTGGGCCCACATTACTACGTGATCCAAACCAGTAAAAACCCAGGATCTGTTCAACAAGTATGTGAAAAACGCGAAAGTATGAGCCTGATGAGGGCAAATCCCAGACCTATCCCAGACCAAACTTGCGTTATGCTCTAAAATATTGATCGAAACCAGGTTTAATCGACTGTTTCAGTGTGGTACCACATTGCTACGTGATCCAAACCAGAAAAAACCCAGGATCAGTTCAACAAGTATGTGAAAAACGCGAAAGTATGAGCCTGATGAGGGCGAATCCCAGACCTATCCCAGACCTAACTTGCGTTATCCTCTAAAATATTGATCCAAACCAGGTTTAATGGACTGTTTCAGTGTGGTACCACTTTACTACGTGATCCAAAGCAGAAAAAACCCTCGATCAGGTCAACATGTATGTTAAAACTGCGGACGTATGACCCTGATGAGGGCAAATCCCAGGCCTAACCTAGACCTAAAATGCGTTATCCTTAAAAATATTGATCGCAACCTGGTTTAATCGACTGTTTCAGTGTGGTACCACATTACTATGTGATCCAAACCAGAAAAAACCCACGATCCGTTCAACAAGTATGTGAAGAATGCGAAAGTATGAGTCTGATGAGTGAAAATCCCCGGCCTAACCTAGACCTAACATGCGTTATCCTCAAAAATATTGATCGAAACCAGGTTTAATCGACTGTTTCAGTGTGGTACCACACTACTACGTGACCCAAACCGGAAAAACCCAGGATCTGTTGAACAAGTATGTGAAAAACGCGAAAGTATGAGCCTGACGAGGGCAAATCCAAGACCTATCCCAGACCTAACTTGCGTTGTCCTCTAAAATATTGATGGAAACCAGGTTTAATTGATTGTTTCAGTGTGGTCCCACATTACTACGTGATCCAAACCAGAAAAAACCCAGGATCTGTTCAACATGTATGAGAAATATACGAAAGAATGAGCCTGATGAGAGCAAATCCCAGACCTAACCTAGACCTAACATGAATTATTCTCTAAAATATTGATCGAAACCAGGTTTAATTGACTGTATCAGTGTGGTCCCACATTACTACGTGATCCAAACCAGAAAAAACCCAGGATCCGTTCAACAAGTATGTGAAGAATGCGAATGTATGAGTCTGATGAGTGAAATTCCCAGGCCTAACCTAGACCTAACATGCGTTATCCTCTAAAATATTGATCGAAACCTGGTTTAATCGACTGTTTCAGTGTGGTACCACATTACTATGTGATCCAAACCAGAAAATAACCCAGGATCTGTTCAACGAGTATGTGAAGTGTGCGAAAGTATGAGTCTGATGAGGTCAAATCCCAGACCAATCCCAGACTTAACTTGCGTTATCCTCTAAGATATTGATCGAAACCAGGTTTAATCGTCTGTTTCAGTGTGGTACCACATTACTACGTGATCCAAACCAGAAAAAACCCAAGATCAGTTCAACAAGTATGAGAAGAATGCGAAAGTATGAGTCTGATGAGTGGAAATCCCAGGGCTAACCTAGACCTTACATGCGTTATCCTCTAAAATATTCATCCAAACCCGGTTTAATAGACTGTTTCAGTGTGGTACCACACTACTACGTGATACAAACCAGAAAAAACCCAGGATCTGTTCAACAAGTATGTGAAAAACGCGAAAGTATGAGCCTAATGAGGGCGAATCCCAGACCTATGCCAGACCTAACTTGCGTTATCCTCTAAAATATTGATCGAAACCAGGTTTAATTGACTGTTTCAGCATGGTACCACATTACTATGTGATACAATCCAGAAACAGCCCAGGATCTAGCCATGAAGTATGAGAGATATGCGAAAGTATGAGCCTGCTGAGGGCAAATCCTAGACCTAACCCAAGCCTAACATGCGTTATCCTCTAAAATATTTATCAAGACAAGGTTTAATTGATTGTTTCAGTGCGGACCCACATTACTACGTGATCCATACCAGAAAAAACCCAGCATCCGTTCAACAAGTATGTGAAGAATTCGAAAGTATGAGTCTGATGAGTGAAAATCCCAGGCCTAACCTAGACCTAACATGCGTTATCCTCTAAAATATTGATCGAAACCTGGTTTAATCGACTGTTTCAGTGTGGTACCACATTACTATGTGATCCAAACCAGAAAATAACCCAGGATCTGTTCAACGAGTATGTGAAGTGTGCGAAAGTATGAGTCTGATGAGGTCAAATCCCAGGCCTAACCTAGACCTAACATGCGTTATCCTCTAAAATATTGATCGAAACCTGGTTTAATCGACTGTTTCAGTGTGGTACCACATTACTATGTGATCCAAACCAGAAAAAACCCAGGATCAGTTCAACAAGTATGAGAGGAATGCGAAAGTATGAGTCTGATGAGTGCAAATCCCAGGGCTAACCTAGCCCTAACATGCGTTATCCTCTAAAATATTGATCCAAACCAGGTTTAATGGACTGTTTCAGTGTGGTACCACACTACTACGTGATACAAACCAGAAAAAACCCAGGATCTGTTCAACAAGTATGTGAAAAACGCGAAAGTATGAGCCTGATGAGGGCGAATCCCAGACCTATGCCAGACCTAACTTGCGTTATCCTCTAAAATATTGATCGAAACCAGGTTTAATTGACTGTTTCAGCGTGGTACCACAGTACTACGTGATACAATCCAGAAACAGCCCAGGATCTGGCCATGAAGTATGAGAAATATGCGAAAGTATGAGCCTGATGAGGGCAAATCCTAGACCTAACCCAAACCTAACATGCGTTATCCTCTAAAATATTTATCAAGACCAGGTTTAATTGAATGTTTCAGTGTGGTGCCACTTTACTACGTGATCCAAAGCAGAAAAAACCGTCGATCAGGTCAACATGTATGTTAAAACTGCGAAAGTATGACCCTGATGAGGGCAAATCCCAGGACTACCCTAGACCTAACTTGCGTTATCCTCTAAAATATTGATCGAAACCAGGTTTAATTCGCTGTTTCAGGGTGGTACCACATTACTACGTCATACAATCCAGAAACAGCCCAGGATCTAGCCATCAAGTATGAGAAATATGCCAAAGAATGAGCCTGATGAGAGCAAATCCCAGACCTAACCTAGACCTAACATGCGCTGTCCTCTAAGATATTGATGGAAACCAGGTTTAATTGACTGTTTCAGTGTTGTACTTCATTACTACGTGATCCACTCCAGAAAAAACCCAGGATCTGTTCAACGAGTATGTGAAGTGTGCGTAGGTATGAGTCTGATGAGGGCAAATCCCAGACCTATCCCAGACCTAACTTGCGTTATCCACTAAAATATTGATCGAAACCAGGTTTAACCGACTGTTTCAGTGTGGAACCACATTACTACGTGATCCAAACCAGCAAAACCCAGTTTCAGTTCAACAAGTATGTGAAGAATGCGAAAGTATGAGTCTGATGAGTGAAAATCCCAGGCCTAACCTAGACCTAACATGCGTTGTCCTCAAAAATAGTGATCGAAACCTGGTTTTATCGACTGTTTCAGTGTGGTACCACATTACTATGTGATCCAAACCAGAAAATAACCCAGGATCTGTTCAACAAGTATGTGAAGTGTGCGAAAGTATGAGTCTGATGAGGGCTAATCCCAGACCTATCCCAGACCTAGCTTGCGTGATCCTGTAAAATATTGATCGAAACCAAGTTTAATTGACTGTTTTAGTGTTGTACCACATTACTACGTGATCCAAACCAGAAAAAACCCAGGATCTGTTTAACAAGTATGTGGAGAATGCGAAAGTATGAGTCTGATGAGTGAAAATCCCAGGCCTAACCTAGACCTAACATGCGTTATCCTCAAAAATATTGATCGAAACCTGGTTTAATCGACTGTTTCAGTTTGGTACCACATTACTATGTGATCCAAACCAGAAAATAACCCAGGATCTGTTCAACGAGTATGTGAAGTGTGCGAAAGTATGAGTCTGATGAGGACAAATCCCAGACCTATCCCAGACCTAACATGCGTTATCCTCTAAAATATTTATCAAGACCAGGTTTAATTGAATGTTTCAGTGTGGTACCACATTACTACGTGATCCAAACCAGAAAAAACCCAGGATCTGTTCAACGAGTATGTGAAGTGTGCGAAAGTATGAGTCTGATGAGGACAAATCCCAGACCTATCCCAGACCTAACATGCGTTATCCTCTAAAATATTTATCAAGACCAGGTTTAATTGAATGTTTCAGTGTGGTACCACATTACTACGTGATCCAAACCAGAAAAAACCCAGGATCCGTTCAACAAGTATGTGAAGAATGCGAAAGTATGAGTCAGATGAGTGAAGATCCCAGGCCTAACCTAGACCCAACATGCGTTATCCTCTAAAATATTGATCGAAACCTGGTTTAATCGACTGTTTCAGTGTGGTACCACATTACTATGTGATCCAAACCAGAAAATAACCCAGGATCTGTTCAACGAGTATGTGAAGTGTGCGAAAGTATGAGTCTGATGAGTGAAAATCCCAGACCAATCCCAGACTTAACATGCGTTAACCTCTAAAATATTTATCAAGACCAGGTTTAATTGATTGTTTCAGTGTGGACCCACACTACTACGTGATCCAAACCAGAAAAAACCCAGCATCCGTTCAACAAGTATGTGAAGAATGCGAAAGAATGAGTCTGATGAGTGAGAATCCCAGACCAATCCCTGACTTAACTTGCGTTATCCTCTAAAATATTGATCGAAACGTGGTTTAATCGACTCTTTCAGTGTGGTGCCTCATTACTATGTGATCCAAACCAGAAAATAACCCAGGATCTGTTCAACGAGTATGTGAAGTGTGCGAAAGTATGAGTCTGATGAGGTCAAATCCCAGACCAATTCCAGACTTAACTTGCGTTATCCTCTAAAATATTGATCGAAACCAGGTTTAATCGACTGTTTCAGTGTGGTACCACATTACTACGTGATCCAAACCAGAAAAAACCCAGGATCAGTTCAACAAGTATAAGAAGAATGCGAAAGTATGAGTCTGATGAGTGAAAATCCCAGGGCTAACCTAGACCTAACATGCGTTATCCACTAAAATATTGATCGAAACCAGGTTTAATCGACTGTTTCAGTGTGGTACCACATTACTACGTGATCCAAACCAGAAAAAACCCAGGATCAGTTCAACAAGTATAAGAAGAATGCGAAAGTATGAGTCTGATGAGTGAAAATCCCAGGCCTAACCTAGACCTAACATGCGTTATCCTCTAAAATATTGATCGAAACCTGGTTTAATCGACTGTTTCAGTGTGGTACCACATTACTATGTGATCCAAACCAGAAAATAACCCAGGATCTGTTCAACGAGTATGTGAAGTGTGCGAAAGTATGAGTCTGATGAGGTCAAATCCCAGACCAATCCCAGACTTAACATGCGTTATCCTCTAAAATATTTATCAAGACCAGGTTTAATTGATTGTTTCAATGTGGACCCACACTACTACGTGATCCAAACCAGAAAAAACCCAGCATCCGTTCAACAAGTATGTGAAGAATGCGAAAGAATGAGTCTGATGAGTGAGAATCCCAGACCAATCCCAGACTTAACTTGCGTTATCCTCTAAAATATTGATCGAAACCAGGTTTAATCGACTGTTTCAGTGTGGTACCACACTACTACGTGATACAAACCAGAAAATAACCCAGGATCTGTTCAACGAGTATGTGAAGTGTGCGAAAGTATGAGTCTGATGAGGTCAAATCCCAGACCTATCCCAGACCTAACTTGCGTTGTCCTCTAAGATATTGATGGAAACCAGGTTTAATTGACTGTTTCAGTGTTGTACTTCATTACTACGTGATGCAATCCAGAAAAAGCCCAGGATCTAGCCATCAAGTATGAGAAATATCCGAAAGAACGAGCCTGATGAGATCAAATCCCCGACCTAACCTAGACCTAACATGAATTATTCTCTAAAATATTGATCGCAACCAGGTTTAAGCGACTGTTTCAGTGTGGTACCACATTACTATGTGATCCAAACCAGAAAATAACCCAGGATCTGTTCAACGAGTATGTGAAGTGTGCGAAAGTATGAGTCTGATGAGGACTAATCCCAGACCTATCCCAGACCTAACATGCGTTATCCTCTAAAATATTTATCAAGACCAGGTTTAATTGATTGTTTCAGTGTGGACCCACATTACTACGTGATCCAAACCAGAAAAAACCCAGGATCCGTTCAACAAGTATGCGAAGAATGCGAAAGTATGAGTCTGATGAGTGAAAATCCCAGGCCTAACCTAGACCTAACATGCGTTATCCTCAAAAATATTGATCGAAACCTGGTTTAATCGACTGTTTCAGTGTGGGACCACATTACTATGTGATACAAACCAGAAAATAACCCGGGATCTGTTCAACGAGTATGTGAAAAACGCGAAACTGTGAGCCTGATGAAGGCAAATCTTAGACCTAACCCAGACCTAAGATGCGTTGTCCTCTAAAATATTTATCCAGACCAGGTTTCATTGAATGTTTCAGTGTGGTACCACTTTACTACGTGATCCAATCCAGAAATAGCCCAGGATCTAGCCATGAAGTATGAGAAATATGCGAAAGTATGAGCCTGATGAGGGCAAATCCTAGACCTAACCCAGACCTAACATGCGTTATCCTCTAAAATATTTATCAAGAACAGGTTTAATTGAATGTTTCAGTGTGGTACCACATTACTATGTGATCCAAACCAGAAAATAACCCAGGATCTGTTCAACGAGTATGTGAAGTGTGCGAAAGTATGAGTCTGATGAGGGCAAATCCCAGACCTATCCCGGACCTAACATGCGTCATCCTCTAAAATATTTATCAAGACCAGATTTAATTGATTGTTTCAGTGTGGACCCACATTACTACGTGATCCAAACCAGAAAAAACCCAGGATCCGTTCAACAAGTATGTGAAGAATGCGAAAGTATGAGTCTGATGAGTGAAAATCCCAGGCCTAACCTAGACCTAACATGCGTTATCCTCAAAAATATTGATCGAAACCTGGTTTAATCGACTGTTTCAGTGTGGTACCACATTACTATGTGATCCAAACCAGAAAATAACCCAGGATCTGTTCAACGAGTATGTGAGGTGTGCGAAAGTATGAGTCTGATGAGGTCAAATCCCAGAACAATCCCAGACTTAACTTGCGTTATCCTCTAAGATATTGATCGAAACCAGGTTTAATCGACTGTTTCCGTGTGGTACCACATTACTACGTGATCCAATCCAGAAAAACCCCAAGATCAGTTCAACATGTATGAGAAGAATGCGAAAGTATGAGTCTGATGAGTGAAAATCCCAGGGCTAACCTAGACCTAACATGCGTTATCCTCTAAACAATTGATCCAAACCAGGTTTAATGGACTGTTTCAGTGTGGTACCACACTACTACGTGATACAAACCAGAAAAAACCCAGGATCTGTTCAACAAGTATGAGAAGAATGCGAAAGTATGAGTCTGATGAGTGAAAATCCCAGGGCTAACCTAGACCTAACATGCGTTATCCTCAAAAATATTGATGGAAACCAGGTTTAATTGACTGTTTCAGTGTTGTACTTCATTACTACGTGATCCAATCCAGAAAAAGCCCAGGATCTAGCCATCAAGTATGAGAAATATGCGAAAGAATGAGCCTGATGAGAGAAAATCCCAGACCTAACCTAGACCTAACATGAATTATTCTCTAAAATATTGGTCGAAACCAGGTTTAATTGACTGTTTCAGTGTGGTACCACATTACTACGTGATCCAAACCAGAAAAAACCCAGGATCCGTTCAACAAGTATGTGAAGAATGCGAAAGTATGAGTCTGATGAGTGAAAGTACCAGGCCTAACCTAGACCTAACATGCGTTATCCTCAAAAATATTGATCGAAACCTGGTTTTATCGACTGTCTCAGTGTGGTACCACATTACTATGTGATCCAAACCAGAAAATAACCCAGGATCTGTTCAACGAGTATGTGAAGTGTGCGAAAGTATGAGTCTGATGAGGTCAAATCCCAGAACAATCCCAGACTTAACTTGCGTTATCCTCTAAGATATTGATCGAAACCAGGTTTAATCGACTGTTTCCGTGTGGTACCACATTACTACGTGATCCAATCCAGAAAAACCCCAAGATCAGTTCAACATGTATGAGAAGAATGCGAAAGTATGAGTCTGATGAGTGAAAATCCCAGGGCTAACCTAGACCTAACATGCGTTATCCTCTAAACAATTGATCCAAAGCAGGTTTAATGGACTGTTTCAGTGTGGTACCACACTACTACGTGATACAAACCAGAAAAAACCCAGGATCTGTTCAACAAGTATGAGAAGAATGCGAAAGTATGAGTCTGATGAGTGAAAATCCCAGGGCTAACCTAGACCTAACATGCGTTATCCTCAAAAATATTGATGGAAACCAGGTTTAATTGACTGTTTCAGTGTTGTACTTCATTACTACGTGATCCAATCCAGAAAAAGCCCAGGATCTAGCCATCAAGTATGAGAAATATGCGAAAGAATGAGCCTGATGAGAGAAAATCCCAGACCTAACCTAGACCTAACATGAATTATTCTCTAAAATATTGGTCGAAACCAGGTTTAATTGACTGATCCAGTGTGGTCCCACATTACTACGTGATCCAAACCAGAAAAAACCCAGGATCCGTTCAACAAGTATGTGAAGAATGCGAAAGTATGAGTGTGATGTGTGAAAATCCCAGGCCTAACCTAGACCTAACATGCGTTATCCTCAAAAATATTGATCGAAACGTGGTTTAATCGACTCTTTCAGTGTGGTGCCACATTACTATGTGATCCAAACCAGAAAATAACCCAGGATCTGTTCAACGAGTATGTGAAGTGTGCGAAAGTATGAGTCTGATGAGGTCAAATCCCAGACCTTTCCCAGACCTAACTTGCGTTATCCTCTAAAATATTGATCGAAACCAGGTTTAATTGAATGTTTCTGTGTGGTACCACATTACTACGTGATCCAAACCAGTAAAAACCCAGGATCCGTTCTACAAGTATGTGAAGAATGCGAAAGTATGAGTCTGATGAGTGAAAATCCCAGGCCTAACCCAGACCTAAGATGCTTTATCCTCTAAAATATTTATCCAGAACAGGTTTCATTGAATGTTTCAGTGTGGTACCACTTTACTACGTGATCCAATCCAGACATAGCCCAGGATCTAGCCATGAAGTATGAGAAATATGCGATAGTAAGAGCCTGATGAGGGCAAATCCTAGACCTATCCCAGACCTAACTTGCGTTATCCTCTAAAATATTGATCGAAACCAGGTTTAATTGACTGTTTCAGCGTGGTACCACATTACTACGTGATACAATGCAGAAACAGCCCAGGATCTAGCCATGAAGTATGAGAAATATGCGAAAGTATGAGCCTGATGAGGGCAAATCCTAGACGTAACCCAGACCTAACACGCGTTATCCTCTAAAATATTTATCAAGACCAGGTTTAATTGAATGTTTCAGTGTGGTACCACATTACTACGTGATCCAAACCAGACAAAAACCCAGGATCCGTTCAACAAGTATGTGAGGAATGCGAAAGTATGAGTCTGATGAGTGAAAATCCCAGGCCTAACCTAGACCTAACATGCGTTGTCCTCAAAAATATTGATCGAAACCTGGTTTAATCGACAGTTTCAGTGTGGTACCACATTACTATGTGATCCAAACCAGTAAAAACCCAGGATCTGTTCAACGAGTATGTGAAGTGTGCGAAAGTATGAGTCTGATGAGGGCAAATCCCAGACCTATCCCAGACCTAACATGCGTTATCCTCTAAAATATTTATCAAGACCAGGTTTAATTGATTGTTTCAGTGTGGACCCACACTACTACGTGATCCAAACCAGAAAAAACCCAGCATCCGTTCAACAAGTATGTGAAGAATGCGAAAGAATGAGTCTGATGAGTGAGAATCCCAGACCAATCCCTGACTTAACTTGCGTTATCCTCTAAAATATTGATCGAAACGTGGTTTAATCGACTCTTTCAGTGTGGTGCCTCATTACTATGTGATCCAAACCAGAAAATAACCCAGGATCTGTTCAACGAGTATGTGAAGTGTGCGAAAGTATGAGTCTGATGAGGTCAAATCCCAGACCAATTCCAGACTTAACTTGCGTTATCCTGTAAAATATTGATCGAAACCAGGTTTAATCGACTGTTTCAGTGTGGTACCACATTACTACGTGATCCAAACCAGAAAAAACCCAGGATCAGTTCAACAAGTATAAGAAGAATGCGAAAGTATGAGTCTGATGAGTGAAAATCCCAGGGCTAACCTAGACCTAACATGCGTTATCCTCTAAAATATTGATCGAAACCAGGTTTAATCGACTGTTTCAGTGTGGTACCACATTACTACGTGATCCAAACCAGAAAAAACCCAGGATCAGTTCAACAAGTATAAGAAGAATGCGAAAGTATGAGTCTGATGAGTGAAAATCCCAGGCCTAACCTAGACCTAACATGCGTTATTCTCTAAAATATTGATCGAAACGTGGTTTAATCGACTCTTTCAGTGTGGTGCCTCATTACTACGTGATCCAAACCAGAAAAAACCCAGCATCCGTTCAACAAGTATGTGAAGAATGCGAAAGAATGAGTCTGATGAGTGAGAATCCCAGACCAATCCCAGACTTAACTTGCGTTATCCTCTAAAATATTGATCGATACCAGGTTTAATCGACTGTTTCAGTGTGGTACCACACTACTACGTGATACAAACCAGAAAATAACCCAGGATCTGTTCAACGAGTATGTGAAGTGTGCGAAAGTATGAGTCTGATGAGGTCAAATCCCAGACCTATCCCAGACCTAACTTGCGTTGTCCTCTAAGATATTGATGGAAACCAGGTTTAATTGACTGTTTCAGTGTTGTACTTCATTACTACGTGATGCAATCCAGAAAAAGCCCAGGATCTAGCCATCAAGTATGAGAAATATCCGAAAGAACGAGCCTGATGAGATCAAATCCCCGACCTAACCTAGACCTAACATGAATTATTCTCTAAAATATTGATCGCAACCAGGTTTAAGCGACTGTTTCAGTGTGGTACCACATTACTATGTGATCCAAACCAGAAAATAACCCAGGATCTGTTCAACGAGTATGTGAAGTGTGCGAAAGTATGAGTCTGATGAGGACAAATCCCAGACCTATCCCAGACCTAACATGCGTTATCCTCTAAAATATTTATCAAGACCAGGTTTAATTGATTGTTTCAGTGTGGACCCACATTACTACGTGATCCAAACCAGAAAAAACCCAGGATCCGTTCAACAAGTATGCGAAGAATGCGAAAGTATGAGTCTGATGAGTGAAAATCCCAGGCCTAACCTAGACCTAACATGCGTTATCCTCAAAAATATTGATCGAAACCTGGTTTAATCGACTGTTTCAGTGTGGGACCACATTACTATGTGATACAAACCAGAAAATAACCCAGGATCTGTTCAACGAGTATGTGAAAAACGCGAAACTGTGAGCCTGATGAAGGCAAATCTTAGACCTAACCCAGACCTAAGATGCGTTGTCCTCTAAAATATTTATCCAGACCAGGTTTCATTGAATGTTTCAGTGTGGTACCACTTTACTACGTGATCCAATCCAGAAATAGCCCAGGATCTAGCCATGAAGTATGAGAAATATGCGAAAGTATGAGCCTGATGAGGGCAAATCCTAGACCAAACCCAGACCTAACATGCGTTATCCTCTAAAATATTTATCAAGACCAGGTTTAATTGAATGTTTCAGTGTGGTACCACATTACTATGTGATCCAAACCAGAAAATAACCCAGGATCTGTTCAACGAGTATGTGAAGTGTGCGAAAGTATGAGTCTGATGAGGGCAAATCCCAGACCTATCCCGGACCTAACATGCGTCATCCTCTAAAATATTTATCAAGACCAGATTTAATTGATTGTTTCAGTGTGGACCCACATTACTACGTGATCCAAACCAGAAAAAACCCAGGATCCGTTCAACAAGTATGTGGAGAATGCGAAAGTATGAGTCTGATGAGTGAAAATCCCAGGCCTAACCTAGACCTAACATGCGTTATCCTCAAAAATATTGATCGAAACCTGGTTTAATCGACTGTTTCAGTGTGGTACCACATTACTATGTGATCCAAACCAGAAAATAACCCAGGATCTGTTCAACGAGTATGTGAGGTGTGCGAAAGTATGAGTCTGATGAGGTCAAATCCCAGAACAATCCCAGACTTAACTTGCGTTATCCTCTAAGATATTGATCGAAACCAGGTTTAATCGACTGTTTCCGTGTGGTACCACATTACTACGTGATCCAATCCAGAAAAACCCCAAGATCAGTTCAACATGTATGAGAAGAATGCGAAAGTATGAGTCTGATGAGTGAAAATCCCAGGGCTAACCTAGACCTAACATGCGTTATCCTCTAAACAATTGATCCAAACCAGGTTTAATGGACTGTTTCAGTGTGTTACCACACTACTACGTGATACAAACCAGAAAAAACCCAGGATCTGTTCAACAAGTATGAGAAGAATGCGAAAGTATGAGTCTGATGAGTGAAAATCCCAGGGCTAACCTAGACCTAACATGCGTTATCCTCAAAAATATTGATGGAAACCAGGTTTAATTGACTGTTTCAGTGTTGTACTTCATTACTACGTGATCCAATCCAGAAAAAGCCCAGGATCTAGCCATCAAGTATGAGAAATATGCGAAAGAATGAGCCTGATGAGAGAAAATCCCAGACCTAACCTAGACCTAACATGAATTATTCTCTAAAATATTGGTCGAAACCAGGTTTAATTGACTGATCCAGTGTGGTCCCACATTACTACGTGATCCAAACCAGAAAAAACCCAGGATCCGTTCAACAAGTATGTGAAGAATGCGAAAGTATGAGTGTGATGTGTGAAAATCCCAGGCCTAACCTAGACCTAACATGCGTTATCCTCAAAAATATTGATCGAAACGTGGTTTAATCGACTCTTTCAGTGTGGTGCCACATTACTATGTGATCCAAACCAGAAAATAACCCAGGATCTGTTCAACGAGTATGTGAAGTGTGCGAAAGTATGAGTCTGATGAGGTCAAATCCCAGAACAATCCCAGACTTAACTTGCGTTATCCTCTAAGATATTGATCGAAACCAGGTTTAATGGACTGTTTCCGTGTGGTACCACATTACTACGTGATCCAATCCAGAAAAACCCCAAGATCAGTTCAACATGTATGAGAAGAATGCGAAAGTATGAGTCTGATGAGTGAAAATCCCAGGGCTAACCTAGACCTAACATGCGTTATCCTCTAAACAATTGATCCAAAGCAGGTTTAATGGACTGTTTCAGTGTGGTACCACATTACTATGTGATCCAAACCAGAAAATAACCCAGGATCTGTTCAACGAGTATGTGAAGTGTGCGAAAGTATGAGTCTGATGAGGTCAAATCCCAGGCCTAACCTAGACCTAACATGCGTTATCCTCAAAAATATTGATGGAAACCAGGTTTAATTGACTGTTTCAGTGTTGTACTTCATTACTACGTGATCCAATCCAGAAAAAGCCCAGGATCTAGCCATCAAGTATGAGAAATATGCGAAAGAATGAGCCTGATGAGAGAAAATCCCAGACCTAACCTAGACCTAACATGAATTATTCTCTAAAATATTGGTCGAAACCAGGTTTAATTGACTGATCCAGTGTGGTCCCACATTACTACGTGATCCAAACCAGAAAAAACCCAGGATCCGTTCAACAAGTATGTGAAGAATGCGAAAGTATGAGTGTGATGTGTGAAAATCCCAGGCCTAACCTAGACCTAACATGCGTTATCCTCAAAAATATTGATCGAAACGTGGTTTAATCGACTCTTTCAGTGTGGTGCCACATTACTATGTGATCCAAACCAGAAAATAACCCAGGATCTGTTCAACGAGTATGTGAAGTGTGCGAAAGTATGAGTCTGATGAGGTCAAATCCCAGACCTATCCCAGACCTAACTTGCGTTATCCTCTAAAATATTGATCGAAACCAGGTTTAATTGAATGTTTCTGTGTGGTACCACATTACTACGTGATCCAAACCAGTAAAAACCCAGGATCCGTTCTACAAGTATGTGAAGAATGCGAAAGTATGAGTCTGATGAGTGAAAATCCCAGGCCTAACCCAGACCTAAGATGCTTTATCCTCTAAAATATTTATCCAGAACAGGTTTCATTGAATGTTTCAGTGTGGTACCACTTTACTACGTGATCCAATCCAGAAATAGCCCAGGATCTAGCCATGAAGTATGAGAAATATGCGATAGTAAGAGCCTGATGAGGGCAAATCCTAGACCTATCCCAGACCTAACTTGCGTTATCCTATAAAATATTGATCGAAACCAGGTTTAATTGACTGTTTCAGCGTGGTACCACATTACTACGTGATACAATGCAGAAACAGCCCAGGATCTAGCCATGAAGTATGAGAAATATGCGAAAGTATGAGCCTGATGAGGGCAAATCCTAGACGTAACCCAGACCTAACACGCGTTATCCTCTAAAATATTTATCAAGACCAGGTTTAATTGAATGTTTCAGTGTGGTACCACATTACTACGTGATCCAAACCAGACAAAAACCCAGGATCCGTTCAACAAGTATGTGAGGAATGCGAAAGTATGAGTCTGATGAGTGAAAATCCCAGGCCTAACCTAGACCTAACATGCGTTGTCCTCAAAAATATTGATCGAAACCTGGTTTAATCGACAGTTTCAGTGTGGTACCACATTACTATGTGATCCAAACCAGTAAAAACCCAGGATCTGTTCAACGAGTATTTGAAGTGTGCGAAAGTATGAGTCTGATGAGGGCAAATCCCAGACCTATCCCAGACCTAACATGCGTTATCCTCTAAAATATTTATCAAGACCAGGTTTAATTGATTGTTTCAGTGTGGACCCACATTACTACGTGATCCAAACCAGAAAAAACCCAGGATCCGTTCAACAGGTATGTGAAGAATGCGAAAGTATGAGTCTGATGAGTGAAAATCCCAGGCCTAACCTAGACCTAACATGCGTTATCCTAAAAAATATTGATCGAAACCTGGTTTAATCGACTGTTTCAGTGCGGTACCACATTACTATGTGATCCAAACCAGAAAATCACTCAGGATCTGTTCAACGAGTATGTGAAGTGTGCGAAAGTATGAGTCTGATGAGCGCAAATCCCAGACCTATCCCAGACCTAACATGCGTTATCCTCTAAAATATTTATCAAGACCAGGTTTAATTGATTGTTTCAGTGTGGACCCACATAACTACGTGATCCAAACCAGAAAAAACCCAGGATCCGTTCAACAAGTATGTGAAGAATGCGAAAGTATGAGTCTGATGAGTGAAAAAACCAGGCCTGACCTAGACCTAACATGCGTTATCCTCTAAAATATTGAGCGAAACCAGGTTTAATGGACTGTTTCAGTGTGGTACCACACTACTACGGGATCCAAACCAGAAAAAACCCAGGATCTGTTCAACAAGTATGTGAAAAACGCGACAGTATGGGCCTGATGAGGGCAAATCCCAGACCTATCCCAGACCTAACTTGCGATATCCTCTAAAATATTGATCGAAACCAGGTTTAATTGACTGTTTTATTGTGGTACCACACTACTACGGGATCCAAACCAGAAAAAACCCAGGATCTGTTCAACAAGTATGTGAAAAACGCGAAAGTATGAGCCTGATGAGGGCAAATCCCAGACCTATCCCAGACCTAACTTGCGTTGTCCTCTAAAATATTGATGGAAACCAGGTTTAGTTGATTGTTTCAGTGTGGTCCCACATTACTACGTGATCCAAACCAGAAAAAACCCAGGATCTGTTCAACATGTATGAGAAATATGCGAAAGAATGAGCCTGATGAGAGCAAATCCCAGACCTAACCTAGACCTAACATGAATTTTTCTCTAAAATATTGATCGAAACCAGGTTTAATTGACTGTTTCAGCGTTGTACCACATTACTACGTGATACAATCCAGAAACAGCCCAGGATCTAGCCCATGAAGTATGAGAGATATGCGAAAGTATGAGCCTGCTGAGGGCAAATCCTAGACCTAACCCAAGCCTAACATGCGTTATCCTCTAAAATATGTATCAAGACCAGGTTTAATTGATTGTTTCAGTGTGGTCCCACATTACAACGTGATCCAAACCAGAAAAAACCCAGGATCCGTTCAACAAGTATGTGAAGAATGCGAAAGTATGAGTCTGATGAGTGAAAATCCCAGGCCTAACCTAGACCTAACATGCGTTATCCTCAAAAATATAGATCGAAACCTGGTTTAATCGACTGTTTCAGTGTGGTACCACATTACTATGTGATCCAAACCAGAAAATAACCCAGGATCTGTTCAACGAGTATGTGAAGTGTGCGAAAGTATGAGTCTGATGAGGGCAAATCCCATACCTATCCCAGACCTAACATGCGTTATCCTCTAAAATATTTATCAAGACCAGGTGTAATTGATTCTTTCACTGTGGACCCACATTACTACGTGATCCAAACCAGAAAAAACCCAGCATCCGTTCAACACGTATGTGAAGAATGCGAAAGTATGAGTCTGATGAGTGAAAATCCCAGGCCTGACCTAGACCTAACATGCGTTATCCTCTAAAATATTGAGTGAAACCAGGTTTAATCGACTGTTTCAGTGTGGTACCACATTACTATGAGATCCAAACAAGAAAATAACCCAGGATCTGTTCAACGAGTATGTGAAGTGTGCGAAAGTATGTGTCTGATGAGGTCAAATCCCAGACCATTCCCAGACTTAACTTGCGTTATCCTCTAAGATATTGATCGAAACCAGGTTTAATCGACTGCTTCAGTGTGGTACCAAATTACTACGTGATCCAAACCAGAAAAAACCCAGGATCCGTTCAACAAGTATGTGAAGAATGCGAAAGTATGAGTCTGATGAGTGAAAAAACCAGGCCTGACCTAGACCTAACATGCGTTATCCTCTAAAATATTGAGCGAAACCAGGTTTAATGGACTGTTTCAGTGTGGTACCACACTACTACGGGATCCAAACCAGAAAAAACCCAGGATCTGTTCAACAAGTATGTGAAAAACGCGACAGTATGGGCCTGATGAGGGCAAATCCCAGACCTATCCCAGACCTAACTTGCGTTGTCCCCTAAAATATTGATGGAAACCAGGTTTAATTGACTGTTTCAGTGTTGTACTACATTACTACGTGATGCAATCCAGAAAAGCTCAGGATCTAGCCATCAAGTATGGGATATATGCGAAAGAATGAGCCTGATGAGAGCAAATCCCAGACCTATCCCAGACATAACTTGCGTTGTCCTCTAAAACATTGATGGAAACCAGGTTTAATTGACTGTTTCAGTGTTGTACTTCATTACTACGTGATGCAATCCAGAAAAAGCTCAGGATCTAGCCATCAAGTATGAGAAATATGCGAAAGAATGAGCCTGATGAGAGCAAATCCCAGACCTGTCCCAGACCTAACATGCGTTATCCTCAAAAATATTGTTCGAAACCTGGTTTAATCGACTGTTTCAGTGTGGTACCACATTACTATCTGATCCAAACCAGAAAATAACACAGGAACTGTTCAACGAGTATGTGAAGAAAGCGAAAGTATGAGTCTGATGAGGGCTAATCCCAGACCTATCCCAGACCTAACTTGCGATATCCTCTAAAATATTGATCGAAACCAGGTTTAATTGACTGTTTTATTGTGGTACCACACTACTACGGGATCCAAACCAGAAAAAACCCAGGATCTGTTCAACAAGTATGTGAAAAACGCGAAAGTATGAGCCTGATGAGGGCAAATCCCAGACCTATCCCAGACCTAACTTGCGTTGTCCTCTAAAATATTGATGGAAACCAGGTTTAGTTGATTGTTTCAGTGTGGTCCCACATTACTACGTGATCCAAACCAGAAAAAACCCAGGATCTGTTCAACATGTATGAGAAATATGCGAAAGAATGAGCCTGATGAGAGCAAATCCCAGACCTAACCTAGACCTAACATGAATTTTTCTCTAAAATATTGATCGAAACCAGGTTTAATTGACTGTTTCAGCGTTGTACCACATTACTACGTGATACAATCCAGAAACAGCCCAGGATCTAGCCCATGAAGTATGAGAGATATGCGAAAGTATGAGCCTGCTGAGGGCAAATCCTACACCTAACCCAAGCCTAACATGCGTTATCCTCTAAAATATGTATCAAGACCAGGTTTAATTGATTGTTTCAGTGTGGTCCCACATTACAACGTGATCCAAACCAGAAAAAACCCAGGATCGGTTCAACAAGTATGTGAAGAATGCAAAAGTATGAGTCTGATGAGTGAAAATCCCAGGCCTAACCTAGACCTAACATGCGTTATCCTCAAAAATATTGATCGAAACCTGGTTTAATCGACTGTTTCAGTGTGGTACCACATTACTATGTGATCCAAACCAGAAAATAACCCAGGATCTGTTCAACGAGTATGTGAAGTGTGCGAAAGTATGAGTCTGATGAGGGCAAATCCCGGACCTATCCCAGACCTAACTTGCGTTATCCTCTAAAATATTGATCGAAACCAGGTTTAATTGAATGTTTCTGTGTGGTACCACATTACTACGTGATCCAAACCAGTAAAAACCCAGGATCCGTTCTACAAGTATGTGAAGAATGCGAAAGTATGAGTCTGATGAGTGAAAATCCCAGGCCTAACCTAGACCTAACATGCGTTATCCTGAAAAATATTGATCGAAACCTGGTTTAATCGACTGTTTCAGTGTGGTACCACATTACTATGTGATCCAAACCAGAAATAGCCCAGGATCTAGCCCTCAAGTATGAGAAATATGCGAAAGAATGAGCCTGATGAGAGAAAATCCCAGACCTAACCTAGACCTAACATGAATTATTCTCTGAAATATTGGTCGAAACCAGGTTTAATTGACTGATTCAGTGTGGTCCCACATTACTACGTGATCCAAACCAGAAAAAACCCAGGATCCGTTCAACAAGTATGTGAAGAATGTGAAATATGTGTCTGATGAGTGAAAATCCCGGACCTAAACTAGACCTAACATGCGTTATCCTCAAAAATATTGATCGAAACGTGGTTTAATCGACTGTTTCAGTGTGGTGCCGCATTACTCTGTGATCCAAACCAGAAAAAAACCCAGGATCTGTTCAACGAGTATGTGAAGTGTACGAAAGTATGAGGCTGATGAGGTCAAATCCCAGACCAATCCCAGACTTAACTTGCGTTATCCTCTAAAATATTGATCGATGCCAGGTTTAATCGACTGCTTCAGTGTGGTACCACATTACTACGTGATCCAAACCAGAAAAAACCCAGGATCAGTTCAACAAGTATAAGAAGAATGCGAAAGTATGAGTCTGATGGGTGAAAATCCCAGGGCTAACCTAGACCTAACATGCGTTATCCTCTAAAATATTGATCCAAACCAGGTTTAATGGACAGTTTCAGTGTGGTACCACATTACTACGTGATATAAACCAGAAAAAACCCAGGATCCGTTCAACAAGTATGTGAGGAATGCGAAAGTATGAGTCTGATGAGTGAAAATCCCAGGCCTAACCTAGACCTAACATGCGTTATCCTCAAAAATATTGATCGAAACCAGGTTTAATCGACTGTTTCAGTGTGGTACCACATTACTACGTGATCCAAACCAGAAAAAACCCAGGATCAGTTCAACAAGTATAAGAAGAATGCGAAAGTATGAGTCTGATGAGTGAAAATTCCAGGGCTAACCTAGACCTAACATGCGTTATCCTCTAAAATATTGATCGAAACCTGGTTTAATCGACTGTCTCAGTTTGGTACCACATTACTATGTGATCCAAACCAGAAAATAACCCAGGATCTGTTCAACGAGTATGTGAAGTGTGCGAAAGTATGAGTCTGATGAGGGCTAATCCCACACCTATCCCAGACCTAACTTGCGTTATCCTCTAAAATATTGATCGAAACCAGGTTTAACCGACTGTTTCAGTGTGGAACCACATTACTACGCGATCCAAACCAGAAAAAACCGAGGATCAGTTCAACAAGTATGTGAAGAATGCGAAAGTATGAGTCTGATAAGTGAAAATCCCAGGCCTAACCTAGACCTAACATGCGTTATCCTCAAAAATATTGATCGAAACCTGGTTTAGTCGACTGTTTGAGTGTAGTATCACACTACTACGTGACCCAAACCAGAAAAAACCCAGGATCTGTTCAACGAGTATGTGAAGTGTGCGAAAGTATGAGTCTGATGAGGGCAAATCCCAGACCTATCCCAGACCTAACATGTGTTATCCTCTAAAATATTTATCAAGAGCAGGTTTAATTGATTGTTTCAGTGTGGACCCACATTACTACGTGATCCAAACCAGAAAAAACCCAGGATCCGTTCTACAAGTATGTGAAGAATGCGAAAGTATGAGTCTGATGAGTGAAAACCCCAGGCCTAACCTAGACCTAACATGCGTTATCCTGAAAAATATTGATCGAAACCTGGTTTAATCGACTGTTCCAGTGTGGTACCACATTACTATGTGATCCAAACCAGAAAATAACCCAGGATCTGTTCAACGAGTATGTGAAGTGTGCGAAAGTATGAGTCTGATGAGGGCTAATCCCAGACCTATCCCAGACCTAACTTGCGTTATCCTCTAAAATATTGATCGAAACCAGGTTTAATCGACTGTCTCAGTGTGGTACCACATTACTACGTGATCCAAACCAGAAAAAACCCAGGATCAGTTCAACAAGTATAAGAAGAATGCGAAAGTCTGAGTCTGATGAGTGAGAATCCCAGGGCTAACCTAGACCTAACATGCGTTATCCTCTAAAATATTGATCGAAACCTGGTTTAATCGACTGTCTCAGTTTGGTACCACATTACTATGTGATCCAAACCGAAAATAACCCAGGATCTGTTCAACGAGTATGTGAAGTGTGCGAAATTATGAGTCTGATGAGGGCTAATCCCAGACCTATCCCAGACCTAACTTGCGTTATCCTCTAAAATATTGATCGAAACCAGGTTTAACCGACTGTTTCAGTGTGGAACCACATTACTACGTGATCCAAACCAGAAAAAACCCAGGATCAGTTCAACAAGTATGTGAAGAATGCGAAAGTATGAGTCTAATGAGTGAAAATCCCAGGCCTAACCTAGACCTAACATGCGTTATCCTCAAAAATATTGATCGAAACCTGGTTTAGTCGACTGTTTGAGTGTAGTATCACACTACTACGTGACCCAAACCAGAAAAAACCCAGGATCTGTTCAACGAGTATGTGAAAAACGCGAAAGTATGAGCCTGATGAGGGCAAATCCCGGACCTATCCCAGACCTAACTTGCGTTATCCTCTAAAATATTGATCGAAACCAGGTTTAATTGAATGTTTCTGTGTGGTACCACATTACTATGTGATCCAAACCAGAAAATAACCCGGGATCTGTTCAACGAGTATGCGAAGTGTGCGAAAGTATGAGTCTGATGAGGGCAAATCCCAGACCTATCCCAGACCTAACTTGCGTTATCCTCTAAAATATTGATCGAAACCAGGTTTAATTGACTGTTTCAGCGTGGTACCACATTACTACGTGATACAATGCAGAAACAGCCCAGGATCTAGCCATGAAGTATGAGAAATATGCGAAAGTATGAGCCTGATGAGGGCAAATCCTAGACGTAACCCAGACCTAACATGCGTTATCCTCTAAAATATTTATCAAGACCAGGTTTAATTGAATGTTTCAGTGTGGTACCACATTACTACGTGATCCAAACCAGACAAAAACCCAGGATCCGTTCAACAAGTATGTGAGGAATGCGAAAGTATGAGTCTGATGAGTGAAAATCCCAGGCCTAACCTAGACCTAACATGCGTTGTCCTCAAAAATATTGATCGAAACCTGGTTTAATCGACTGTTTCAGTGTGGTACCACATTACTATGTGATCCAAACCAGTAAAAACCCCGGATCTGTTCAACGAGTATGTGAAGTGTGCGAAAGTATGAGTCTGATGAGGGCAAATCCCAGACCTATCCCAGACCTAACATGCGTTATCCTCTAAAATATTTATCAAGACCAGGTTTAATTGATTGTTTCAGTGTGGACCCACATTACTACGTGATCCAAACCAGAAAAAACCCAGGATCCGTTCAACAAGTATGTGAGGAATGCGAAAGTATGAGTCTGATGAGTGAAAATCCCAGGCCTAACCTAGACCTAACATGCGTTGTCCTCAAAAATATTGATCGAAACCTGGTTTAATCGACTGTTTCAGTGTGGTGCCACATTACTATGTGATCCAAACCAGTAAAAACCCCGGATCTGTTCAACGAGTATGTGAAGAATGCGAAAGTATGAGTCTGATGAGTGAAAATCCCAGGCCTAACCTAGACCTAACATGCGTTATCCTAAAAAATATTGATCGAACCCTGGTTTAATCGACTGTTTCAGTGCGGTACCACATTACTATGTGATCCAAACCAGAAGATAACCCAGGATCTGTTCAACGAGTATGTGAAGTGTGCGAAAGTATGAGTCTGATGAGCGCAAATCCCAGACCTATCCCAGACCTAACATGCGTTATCCTCTAAAATATTTATCAAGACCAGGTTTAATTGATTGTTTCAGTGTGGACCCACATAACTAAGTGATCCAAACCAGAAAAAACCCAGGATCCGTTCAACAAGTATGTGAAGAATGCGAAAGTATGAGTCTGATGAATGAAAAAACCAGGCCTGACCTAGACCTAACATGCGTTATCCTCTAAAATATTGAGCGAAACCAGGTTTAATGGACTGTTTCAGTGTGGTACCACACTACTACGGGATCCAAACCAGAAAAAACACAGGATCTGTTCAACAAGTATGTGAAAAACGCGACAGTATGGGCCTGATGAGGGCAAATCCCAGACCTATCCCAGACCTAACTTGCGTTGTCCTCTAAAATATTGATGGAAACCAGGTTTAATTGACTGTTTCAGTGTTGTACTTCATTACTACGTGATGCAATCCAGAAAAGCTCAGGATCTAGCCATCAAGTATGAGAAATATGCGAAAGAATGAGCCTGATGAGAGCAAATCCCAGACCTATCCCAGACCTAACTTGCGTTGTCCTCTAAAACATTGATGGAAACCAGGTTTAATTGACTGTTTCAGTGTTGTACTTCATTACTACGTGATGCAATCCAGAAAAAGCTCAGGATCTAGCCATCAAGTATGAGAAATATGCGAAAGAATGAGCCTGATGAGAGCAAATCCCAGACCTATCCCAGACCTAACATGCGTTATCCTCAAAAATATTGTTCGAAACGTGGTTTAATCGACTGTTTCAGTGTGGTACCACATTACTATGTGATCCAAACCAGAAAATAACACAGGATCTGTTCAACGAGTATGTGAAGAAAGCGAAAGTATGAGTCTGATGAGGGCTAATCCCAGACCTATCCCAGACCTAACTTGCGATATCCTCTAAAATATTGATCGAAACCAGGTTTAATTGACTGTTTTATTGTGGTACCACACTACTACGGGATCCAAACCAGAAAAAACCCAGGATCTGTTCAACAAGTATGTGAAAAACGCGAAAGTATGAGCCCGTTGAGGGCAAATCCCAGACCTATCCCAGACCTAACATGCGTTATCCTCAAAAATATAGATCGAAACCTGGTTTAATCGACTGTTTCAGTGTGGTACCACATTACTATGTGATCCAAAGCAGAAAATAACCCAGGACCTGTTCAACGAGTATGTGAAGTGTGCGAAAGTATGAGTCTGATGAGGGCAAATCCCATACCTATCCCAGACCTAACATGCGTTATCCTCTAAAATATTGATCCAAACCAGGTTTAATTGACTGTTTCAGTGTGGTCCCACATTACTACGTGATCCAAACCAGAAAAAACCCAGGATCCGTTCTACAAGTATGTGAAGAATGCGAAAGTGTAAGTCTGATGAGTGAGAATCCCAGGCCTAACCTAGACCTAACATGCGTTATCCTCAAAAATATTGATCGAAACCTGGTTTAATCGACTGTTTCAGTGTGGTACCACATTACTATGTGATCCAAACCAGAAAGTAACCCAGGATCTGTTCAACATGTATGTGAAAAACGCGAAAGTATGAGCCTGATGAGGGCGAATCCCAGACCTATGCCAGACCTAACTTGCGTTATCCTCTAAAATATTGATCGAAACCAGGTTTAATTGACTGTTTCAGCGTGGTACCACAGTACTACGTGATACATTCCAGAAGCAGCCCAGGATCTAGCCATGAAGTATGAGAAATATGCGAAAGTATGAGCCTGATGAGGGCAAATCCTAGACCTAACCCAAACCTAACATGCGTTATCCTCTAAAATATTTATCAAGACCAGGTTTAATTGAATGTTTCAGTGTGGTGCCACTTTACTACGTGATCCAAAGCAGAAAAAACCGTCGATCAGGTCAACATGTATGTTAAAACTGCGAAAGTATGACCCTGATGAGGGCAAATCCCAGGACTAACCTAGACCTAACTTGCGTTATCCTCTAAAATATTGATCGAAACCAGGTTTAATTCGCTGTTTCAGGGTGGTACCACATTACTACGTCATACAATCCAGAAACAGCCCAGGATCTAGCCATCAAGTATGAGAAATATGCGAAAGAATGAGCCTGATGAGAGCAAATCCCAGACCTAACCTAGACCTAACATGAATTATTCTCTAAAATATTGATCGAAACCAGGTTTAATCGACTGCTTCAGTGTGGTACCACATTACTATGTGATCCAAACCAGAAAATAACCCAGGATCTGTTCAACGAGTATGTGAAGTGTGCGAAAGTATGAGTCTGATGAGGTCAAATCCCAGACCTATCCCAGACCTAACTTGCGTTGTCCTCTAAGATATTGATGGAAACCAGGTTTAATTGACTGATTCGGTGTTGTACCACATTACTACGTCATACAATCCAGAAACAGCCCAGGATCTAGCCATCAAGTATGAGAAATATGCGAAAGAATGAGCCTGATGAGAGCAAATCCCAGACCTAACCTAGACCTAACATGAATTATTCTCTAAAATATTGATCGAAACCAGGTTTAATCGACTGCTTCAGTGTGGTACCACATTACTATGAGATCCAAACCAGAAAATAACGCAGGATCTGTTCAACGAGTATGTGAAGAAAGCGAAAGTATGAGTCTGATGAGGGCTAATCCCAGACCTATCCCAGACCTAACTTGCGATATCCTCTAAAATATTGATCGAAGCCAGGTTTAATTGACTGTTTTATTGTGGTACCACACTACTACGGGATCCAAACCAGAAAAAACCCAGGATCTGTTCAACAAGTATGTGAAAAACGCGAAAGTATGAGCCTGATGAGGGCAAATCCCAGACCTATCCCAGACCTAACATGCGTTATCCTCAAAAATATAGATCGAAACCTGGTTTAATCGACTGTTTCAGTGTGGTACCACATTACTATGTGATCCAAACCAGAAAATAACCCAGGACCTGTTCAACGAGTATGTGAAGTGTGCGAAAGTATGAGTCTGATGAGGGCAAATCCCATACCTATCCCAGACCTAACATGCGTTATCCTCTAAAATATTGATCCAAACCAGGTTTAATTGACTGTTTCAGTGTGGTCCCACATTACTACGTGATCCAAACCAGAAAAAACCCAGGATCCGTTCTACAAGTATGTGAAGAATGCGAAAGTATGAGTCTGATGAGTGAGAATCCCAGGCCTAACCTAGACCTAACATGCGTTATCCTCAAAAATATTGATCGAAACCTGGTTTAATCGACTGTTTCAGTGTGGTACCACATTACTATGTGATCCAAACCAGAAAGTAACCCAGGATCTGTTCAACGAGTATGTGAAGTGTACGAAAGTATGAGTCTGATGAGGTCAAATCCCAGACCAATCCCAGACTTAACTTGCGTTATCCTCTAAAATATTGATCGAAACCAGGTTTAATCGACTGTTTCAGTGTGGTACCACATTACTACGTGATCCAAACTAGAAAAAACCCAGGATCAGTTCAACAAGTATGAGAAGAATGCGAAAGTATGAGTCTGATGAGTGCTAATCCCAGGGCTAACCTAGCCCTAACATGCGTTATCCTCTAAAATATTGATCCAAACCAGGTTTAATGGACTGTTTCAGTGTGGTACCACACTACTACGTGATACAAACCAGAAAAAACCCAGGATATGTTCAACAAGTATGTGAAAAACGCGAAAGTATGAGCCTGATGAGGGCGAATCCCAGACCTATGCCAGACCTAACTTGCGTTATCCTCTAAAATATTGATCGAAACCAGGTTTAATTGACTGTTTCAGCGTGGTACCACAGTACTACGTGATACAATCCAGAAACAGCCCAGGATCTAGCCATGAAGTATGAGAAATATGCGAAAGTATGAGCCTGATGAGGGCAAATCCTAGACCTAACCCAAACCTAACATGCGTTATCCTCTAAAATATTTATCAAGACCAGGTTTAATTGAATGTTTCAGTGTGGTGCCACTTTACTACGTGATCCAAAGCAGAAAAAACCGTCGATCAGGTCAACATGTATGTTAAAACTGCGAAAGTATGACCCTGATGAGGGCAAATCCCAGGACTACCCTAGACCTAACTTGCGTTATCCTCTAAAATATTGATCGAAACCAGGTTTAATTCGCTGTTTCAGGGTGGTACCACATTACTACGTCATACATTCCAGAAACAGCCCAGGATCTAGCCATCAAGTATGAGAAATATGCGAAAGAATGAGCCTGATGAGAGCAAATCGCAGACCTAACCTAGACCTAACATGAATTATTCTCTAAAATATTGATCGAAACCAGGTTTAATCGACTGCTTCAGTGTGGTACCACATTACTATGTGATCCAAACCAGAAAATAACCCAGGATCTGTTCAACGAGTATGTGAAGTGTGCGAAAGTATGAGTCTGATGAGGTCAAATCCCAGACCTATCCCAGACCTAACTTGCGTTGTCCTCTAAGATATTGATGGAAACCAGGTTTAATTGACTGTTTCAGTGTTGTACTTCATTACTACGTGATGCAATCCAGAAAAAGCCCAGGATCTAGCCATCAAGTATGAGAAATATGCGAAAGAACGAGCCTGATGAGAGCAAATCCCAGACCTAACCTAGACCTAACATGAATTATTCTCTAAAATATTGATCGAAACCAGGTTTAATCGACTGCTTCAGTGTGGTACCACATTACTATGTGATCCAAACCAGAAAATAACCCAGGATCTGTTCAACGAGTATGTGAAGTTTGCGAAAGTATGAGTCTGATGAGGTCAAATCCCAGACCTATCCCAAACCTAACTATGAGTTATCCTCTAAAATATTGATCATAACCAGGTTTAATCGACTGTTTCAGTGTGGTACCACATTACTACGTAATCCAAACCAGAAAAAACCCAGGATCCGTTCAACAAGTATGTGAAAAACGCGACAGTATGGGCCTGATGAGGGCAAATCCCAGACCTATCCCAGACCTAACTTGCGTTGTCCTCTAAAATATTGATGGAAACCAGGTTTAATTGACTGTTTCAGTGTTGTACTTCATTACTACGTGATGCAATCCAGAAAAAGCCCAGGATCTAGCCATCAAGTATGAGAAATATGCGAAAGAACGAGCCTGATGAGAGCAAATCCCAGACCTAACCTAGACCTAACATGCGTTATCCTCTAAAATATTTATCAAGACCAGGTTTAATTGATTGTTTCAGTGTGGACCCACATAACTAAGTGATCCAAACCAGAAAAAACCCAGGATCCGTTCAACAAGTATGTGAAGAATGCGAAAGTATGAGTCTGATGAATGAAAAAACCAGGCCTGACCTAGACCTAACATGCGTTATCCTCTAAAATATTGAGCGAAACCAGGTTTAATGGACTGTTTCAGTGTGGTACCATACTACTACGGGATCCAAACCAGAAAAAACACAGGATCTGTTCAACAAGTATGTGAAAAACGCGACAGTATGGGCCTGATGAGGGCAAATCCCAGACCTATCCCAGACCTAACTTGCGTTGTCCTCTAAAATATTGATGGAAACCAGGTTTAATTGACTGTTTCAGTGTTGTACTTCATTACTACGTGATGCAATTCAGAAAAGCTCAGGATCTAGCCATCAAGTATGAGAAATATGCGAAAGAATGAGCCTGATGAGAGCAAATCCCAGACCTATCCCAGACCTAACTTGCGTTGTCCTCTAAAACATTGATGGAAACCAGGTTTAATTGACTGTTTCAGTGTTGTACTTCATTACTACGTGATGCAATCCAGAAAAAGCTCAGGATCTAGCCATCAAGTATGAGAAATATGCGAAAGAATGAGCCTGATGAGAGCAAATCCCAGACCTATCCCAGACCTAACATGCGTTATCCTCAAAAATATTGTTCGAAACCTGGTTTAATCGACTGTTTCAGTGTGGTACCACATTACTATGTGATCCAAACCAGAAAATAACACAGGATCTGTTCAACGAGTATGTGAAGAAAGCGAAAGTATGAGTCTGATGAGGGCTAATCCCAGACATATCCCAGACCTAACTTGCGATATCCTCTAAAATATTGATCGAAACCAGGTTTAATTGACTGTTTTATTGTGGTACCACACTACTACGGGATCCAAACCAGAAAAAACCCAGGATCTGTTCAACAAGTATGTGAAAAACGCGAAAGTATGAGCCTGATGAGGGCAAATCCCAGACCTATCCCAGACCTAACATGCGTTATCCTCAAAAATATAGATCGAAACCTGGTTTAATCGACTGTTTCAGTGTGGTACCACATTACTATGTGATCCAAACCAGAAAATAACCCAGGACCTGTTCAACGAGTATGTGAAGTGTGCGAAAGTATGAGTCTGATGAGGGCTAATCCCATACCTATCCCAGACTTAACTTGCGTTATCCTCTAAAATATTGATCGAAACCAGGTTTAATCGACTGTTTCAGTGTGGTACCACATTACTACGTGATCCAAACCAGAAAAAACCCAGGATCAGTTCAACAAGTATGAGAAGAATGCGAAAGTATGAGTCTGATGAGTGCAAATCCCAGGGCTAACCTAGCCCTAACATGCGTTATCCTCTAAAATCTTGATCCAAACCAGGTTTAATGGACTGTTTCAGTGTGGTACCACACTACTACGTGATACAAACCAGAAAAAACCCAGGATCTGTTCAACATGTATGTGAAAAACGCGAAAGTATGAGCCTGATGAGGGCGAATCCCAGACCTATGCCAGACCTAACTTGCGTTATCCTCTAAAATATTGATCGAAACCAGGTTTAATTGACTGTTTCAGCGTGGTACCACAGTACTACGTGATACATTCCAGAAACAGCCCAGGATCTAGCCATGAAGTATGAGAAATATGCGAAAGTATGAGCCTGATGAGGGCAAATCCTAGACCTAACCCAAACCTAACATGCGTTATCCTCTAAAATATTTATCAAGACCAGGTTTAATTGAATGTTTCAGTGTGGTGCCACTTTACTACGTGATCCAAAGCAGAAAAAACCGTCGATCAGGTCAACATGTATGTTAAAACTGCGAAAGTATGACCCTGATGAGGGCAAATCCCAGGACTAACCTAGA
This sequence comes from Colletes latitarsis, assembly GCF_051014445.1. Taxonomy (NCBI): domain Eukaryota; kingdom Metazoa; phylum Arthropoda; class Insecta; order Hymenoptera; family Colletidae; genus Colletes; species Colletes latitarsis. The sequence continues at coordinate 15,499,415 of NW_027488366.1, forward strand.
CCTAACTTGCGTTATCCTCTAAAATATTGATCGAAACCAGGTTTAATTCGCTGTTTCAGGGTGGTACCACATTACTACGTCATACAATCCAGAAACAGCCCAGGATCTAGCCATCAAGTATGAGAAATATGCGAAAGAATGAGCCTGATGAGAGCAAATCCCAGACCTAACCTAGACCTAACATGAATTATTCTCTAAAATATTGATCGAAACCAGGTTTAATCGACTGCTTCAGTGTGGTACCACATTACTATGTGATCCAAACCAGAAAATAACCCAGGATCTGTTCAACGAGTATGTGAAGTGTGCGAAAGTATGAGTCTGATGAGGTCAAATCCCAGACCTATCCCAGACCTAACTTGCGTTGTCCTCTAAGATATTGATGGAAACCAGGTTTAATTGACTGTTTCAGTGTTGTACTTCATTACTACGTGATGCAATCCAGAAAAAGCCCAGGATCCAGCCATCAAGTATGAGAAATATGCGAAAGAATGAGCCTGATGAGAGCAAATCCCAGACCTATCCCAGACCTAACTTGCGTTGTCCTCTAAAACATTGATGGAAACCAGGTTTAATTGACTGTTTCAGTGTTGTACTTCATTACTACGTGATGCAATCCAGAAAAAGTTCAGGATCTAGCCATCAAGTATGAGAAATATGCGAAAGAATGAGCCTGATGAGAGCAAATCCCAGACCTAACCTAGACCTAACATGAATTATTCTCTAAAATATTGATCGAAACCAGGTTTAATCGACTGCTTCAGTGTGGTACCACGTTACTATGTGATCCAAACCAGAAAATAACGCAGGATCTGTTCAACGAGTATGTGAAGAAAGCGAAAGTATGAGTCTGATGAGGGCTAATCCCAGACCTATCCCAGACCTAACTTGCGATATCCTCTAAAATATTGATCGAAGCCAGGTTTAATTGACTGTTTTTTTGTGGTACCACACTACTACGGGATCCAAACCAGAAAAAACCCAGGATCTGTTCAACAAGTATGTGAAAAACGCGAAAGTATGAGCCTGATGAGGGCAAATCCCAGACCTATCCCAGACCTAACATGCGTTATCCTCAAAAATATAGATCGAAACCTGGTTTAATCGACTGTTTCAGTGTGGTACCACATTACTATGTGATCCAAACCAGAAAATAACCCAGGACCTGTTCAACGAGTATGTGAAGTGTGCGAAAGTATGAGTCTGATGAGGGCAAATCCCATACCTATCCCAGACCTAACATGCGTTATCCTCTAAAATATTGATCCAAACCAGGTTTAATTGACTGTTTCAGTATGGTCCCACATTACTACGTGATCCAAACCAGAAAAAACCCAGGATCCGTTCTACAAGTATGTGAAGAATGCGAAAGTATGAGTCTGATGAGTGAGAATCCCAGGCCTAACCTAGACCTAACATGCGTTATCCTCAAAAATATTGATCGAAACCTGGTTTAATCGACTGTTTCAGTGTGGTACCACATTACTATGTGATCCAAACCAGAAAGTAACCCAGGATCTGTTCAACGAGTATGTGAAGTGTACGAAAGTATGAGTCTGATGAGGTCAAATCCCAGACCAATCCCAGACTTAACTTGCGTTATCCTCTAAAATATTGATCGAAACCAGGTTTAATCGACTGTTTCAGTGTGGTACCACATTACTACGTGATCCAAACTAGAAAAAACCCAGGATCAGTTCAACAAGTATGAGAAGAATGCGAAAGTATGAGTCTGATGAGTGCAAATCCCAGAGCTAACCTAGCCCTAACATGCGTTATCCTCTAAAATATTGATCCAAACCAGGTTTAATGGACTGTTTCAGTGTGGTACCACACTACTACGTGATACAAACCAGAAAAAACCCAGGATCTGTTCAACGAGTATGTGAAAAACGCGAAAGTATGAGCCTGATGAGGGCGAATCCCAGACCTATGCCAGACCTAACTTGCGTTATCTTCTAAAATATTGATCGAAACCAGGTTTAATTGACTGTTTCAGCGTGGTACCACAGTACTACGTGATACAATCCAGAAACAGCCCAGGATCTAGCCATGAAGTATGAGAAATATGCGAAAGTATGAGCCTGATGAGGGCAAATCCTAGACCTGACCCAAACCTAACATGCGTTATCCTCTAAAATATTTATCAAGACCAGGTTTAATTGAATGTTTCAGTGTGGTGCCACTTTACTACGTGATCCAAAGCAGAAAAAACCGTCGATCAGGTCAACATGTATGTTAAAACTGCGAAAGTATGACCCTGATGAGGGCAAATCCCAGGACTACCCTAGACCTAACTTGCGTTATCCTCTAAAATATTGATCGAAACCAGGTTTAATTCGCTGTTTCAGGGTGGTACCACATTACTACGTCATACATTCCAGAAACAGCCCAGGATCTAGCCATCCAGTATGAGAAATTTGCGAAAGAATGAGCCTGATGAGAGCAAATCCCAGACCTAACCTAGACCTAACATGAATTATTCTCTAAAATATTGATCGAAACCAGGTTTAATCGACTGCTTCAGTGTGGTACCACATTACTATGTGATCCAAACCAGAAAATAACCCAGGATCTGTTCAACGAGTATGTGAAGTGTGCGAAAGTATGAGTCTGATGAGGTCAAATCCCAGACCTATCCCAGACCTAACTTGCGTTGTCCTCTAAGATATTGATGGAAACCAGGTTTAATTGACTGTTTCAGTGTTGTACTTCATTACTACGTGATGCAATCCAGAAAAAGCCCAGGATCTAGCCATCAAGTATGAGAAATATGCGAAAGAACGAGCCTGATGAGAGCAAATCCCAGACCTAACCTAGACCTAACATGAATTATTCTCTAAAATATTGATCGAAACCAGGTTTAATCGACTGCTTCAGTGTGGTACCACATTACTATGTGATCCAAACCAGAAAATAACCCAGGATCTGTTCAACGAGTATGTGAAGTTTGCGAAAGTATGAGTCTGATGAGGTCAAATCCCAGACCTATCCCAAACCTAACTATGAGTTATCCTCTAAAATATTGATCATAACCAGGTTTAATCGACTGTTTCAGTGTGGTACCACATTACTACGTGATCCAAACCAGAAAAAACCCAGGATCCGTTCAACAAGTATGTGAAAAACGCGACAGTATGGGCCTGATGAGGGCAAATCCCAGACCTATCCCAGACCTAACTTGCGTTGTCCTCTAAAATATTGATGGAAACCAGGTTTAATTGACTGTTTCAGTGTTGTACTTCATTACTACGTGATGCAATCCAGAAAAAGCCCAGGATCTAGCCATCAAGTATGAGAAATATGCGAAAGAACGAGCCTGATGAGAGCAAATTCCAGACCTAACCTAGACCTAACATGCGTTATCCTCTAAAATATTTATCAAGACCAGGTTTAATTGATTGTTTCAGTGTGGACCCACATAACTAAGTGATCCAAACCAGAAAAAACCCAGGATCCGTTCAACAAGTATGTGAAGAATGCGAAAGTATGAGTCTGATGAATGAAAAAACCAGGCCTGACCTAGACCTAACACGCGTTATCCTCTAAAATATTGAGCGAAACCAGGTTTAATGGACTGTTTCAGTGTGGTACCACACTACTACGGGATCCAAACCAGAAAAAACACAGGATCTGTTCAACAAGTATGTGAAAAACGCGACAGTATGGGCCTGATGAGGGCAAATCCCAGACCTATCCCAGACCTAACTTGCGTTGTCCTCTAAAATATTGATGGAAACCAGGTTTAATTGACTATTTCAGTGTTGTACTTCATTACTACGTGATGCAATTCAGAAAAGCTCAGGATCTAGCCATCAAGTATGAGAAATATGCGAAAGAATGAGCCTGATGAGAGCAAATCCCAGACCTATCCCAGACCTAACTTGCGTTGTCCTCTAAAACATTGATGGAAACCAGGTTTAATTGACTGTTTCAGTGTTGTACTTCATTACTACGTGATGCAATCCAGAAAAAGCTCAGGATCTAGCCATCAAGTATGAGAAATATGCGAAAGAATGAGCCTGATGAGAGCAAATCCCAGACCTATCCCAGACCTAACATGCGTTATCCTCAAAAATATTGTTCGAAACCTGGTTTAATCGACTGTTTCAGTGTGGTACCACATTACTATGTGATCCAAACCAGAAAATAACACAGGATCTGTTCAACGAGTATGTGAAGAAAGCGAAAGTATGAGTCTGATGAGGGCTAATCCCAGACATATCCCAGACCTAACTTGCGATATCCTCTAAAATATTGATCGAAACCAGGTTTAATTGACTGTTTTATTGTGGTACCACACTACTACGGGATCCAAACCAGAAAAAACCCAGGATCTGTTCAACAAGTATGTGAAAAACGCGAAAGTATGAGCCTCATGAGGGCAAATCCCAGACCTATCCCAGACCTAACATGCGTTATCCTCAAAAATATAGATCGAAACCTGGTTTAATCGACTGTTTCAGTGTGGTACCACATTACTATGTGATCCAAACCAGAAAATAACCCAGGACCTGTTCAACGAGTATGTGAAGTGTGCGAAAGTATGAGTCTGATGAGGGCTAATCCCATACCTATCCCAGACTTAACTTGCGTTATCCTCTAAAATATTGATCGAAACCAGGTTTAATCGACTGTTTCAGTGTGGTACCACATTACTACGTGATCCAAACCAGAAAAAACCCAGGATCAGTTCAACAAGTATGAGAAGAATGCGAAAGTATGAGTCTGATGAGTGCAAATCCCAGGGCTAACCTAGCCCTAACATGCGTTATCCTCTAAAATATTGATCCAAACCAGGTTTAATGGACTGTTTCCGTGTGGTACCACACTACTACGTGATACTAACCAGAAAAAACCCAGGATCTGTTCAACGAGTATGTGAAAAACGCGAAAGTATGAGCCTGATGAGGGCGAATCCCAGACCTATGCCAGACCTAACTTGCGTTATCTTCTAAAATATTGATCGAAACCAGGTTTAATTGACTGTTTCAGCGTGGTACCACAGTACTACGTGATACAATCCAGAAACAGCCCAGGATCTAGCCATGAAGTATGAGAAATATGCGAAAGTATGAGCCTGATGAGGGCAAATCCTAGACCTGACCCAAACCTAACATGCGTTATCCTCTAAAATATTTATCAAGACCAGGTTTAATTGAATGTTTCAGTGTGGTGCCACTTTACTACGTGATCCAAAGCAGAAAAAACCGTCGATCAGGTCAACATGTATGTTAAAACTGCGAAAGTATGACCCTGATGAGGGCAAATCCCAGGACTACCCTAGACCTAACTTGCGTTATCCTCTAAAATATTGATCGAAACCAGGTTTAATTCGCTGTTTCAGGGTGGTACCACATTACTACGTCATACAATCCAGAAACAGCCCAGGATCTAGCCATCAAGTATGAGAAATATGCGAAAGAATGAGCCTGATGAGAGCAAATCCCAGACCTAACCTAGACCTAACATGAATTATTCTCTAAAATATTGATCGAAACCAGGTTTAATCGACTGCTTCAGTGTGGTACCACATTACTATGTGATCCAAACCAGAAAATAACCCAGGATCTGTTCAACGAGTATGTGAAGTGTGCGAAAGTATGAGTCTGATGAGGGCTAATCCCAGACCTATCCCAGACCTAACTTGCGTTATCCTCTAAAATATTGATCGAAACCAGGTTTAATTGAATGTTTCTGTGTGGTACCACATTACTATGTGATCCAAACCAGAAAATAACCCGGGATCTGTTCAACGAGTATGCGAAGTGTGCGAAAGTATGAGTCTGATGAGGGCAAATCCCAGGCCTAACCTAGACCTAACATGCGTTATCCTCAAAAATATTGATCGAAACCTGGTTTAGTCGACTGTTTGAGTGTAGTATCACACTACTACGTGACCCAAACCAGAAAAAACCCAGGATCTGTTCAACGAGTATGTGAAAAACGCGAAAGTATGAGCCTGATGTGGGCAAATCCCGGACCTATCCCAGACCTAACTTGCGTTATCCTCTAAAATATTTATCAAGACCAGGTTTAATTGATTGTTTCAGTGTGGACCCACATTACTACGTGATCCACACCAGAAAAAACCCAGGATCCGTTCAACAAGTATGTGAAGAATGCGAAAGTATGAGCCTGATGAGGGCAAATCCTAGACGTAACCCAGACCTAACATGCGTTATCCTCTAAAATATTAATCAAGACCAGGTTTAATTGAATGTTTCAGTGTGGTACCACATTACTACGTGATCCGAACCAGACAAAAACCCAGGATCTGTTCAACGAGTATGTGAAGTGTGCGAAAGTATGAGTCTGATGAGCGCAAATCCCAGACCTATCCCAGACCTAACATGCGTTATCCTCTAAAATATTTATCAAGACCAGGTTTAATTGATTGTTTCAGTGTGGACCCACATAACTAAGTGATCCAAACCAGAAAAAACCCAGGATCCGTTCAACAAGTATGTGAAGAATGCGAAAGTATGAGTCTGATGAATGAAAAAACCAGGCCTGACCTAGACCTAACATGCGTTATCCTCTAAAATATTGAGCGAAACCAGGTTTAATGGACTGTTTCAGTGTGGTACCACACTACTACGGGATCCAAACCAGAAAAAACCCAGGATCTGTTCAACAAGTATGTGAAAAACGCGACAGTATGGGCCTGATGAGGGCAAATCCCAGACCTATCCCAGACCTAACTTGCGTTGTCCTCTAAAATATTGATGGAAACCAGGTTTAATTGACTGTTTCAGTGTTGTACTTCATTACTACGTGATGCAATCCAGAAAAGCTCAGGATCTAGCCATCAAGTATGAGAAATATGCGAAAGAATGAACCTGATGAGAGCAAATCCCAGACCTATCCCAGACCTAACTTGCGTTGTCCTCTAAAACATTGATGGAAACCAGGTTTAATTGACTGTTTCAGTGTTGTACTTCATTACTACGTGATGCAATCCAGAAAAAGCTCAGGATCTAGCCATCCAGTATGAGAAATATGCGAAAGAATGAGCCTGATGAGAGCAAATCCCAGACCTATCCCAGACCTAACATGCGTTATCCTCAAAAATATTGTTCGAAACCTGGTTTAATCGACTGTTTCAGTGTGGTACCACATTACTATGTGATCCAAACCAGAAAATAACACAGGATCTGTTCAACGAGTATGTGAAGAAAGCGAAAGTATGAGTCTGATGAGGGCTAATCCCAGACCTATCCCAGACCTAACTTGCGATATCCTCTAAAATATTGATCGAAACCAGGTTTAATTGACTGTTTTATTGTGGTACCACACTACTACGGGATCCAAACCAGAAAAAACCCAGGATCTGTTCAACAAGTATGTGAAAAACGCGAAAGTATGAGCCTGATGAGGGCAAATCCCAGACCTATCCCAGACCTAACATGCGTTATCCTCAAAAATATAGATCGAAACCTGGTTTAATCGACTGTTTCAGTGTGGTACCATATTACTATGTGATCCAAACCAGAAAATAACCCAGGACCTGTTCAACGAGTATGTGAAGTGTGCGAAAGTATGAGTCTGATGAGGGCAAATCCCATACCTATCCCAGACCTAACATGCGTTATCCTCTAAAATATTGATCCAAACCAGGTTTAATTGACTGTTTCAGTGTGGTCCCACATTACTACGTGATCCAAACCAGTAAAAACCCAGGATCCGTTCTACAAGTATGTGAAGAATGCGAAAGTATGAGTCTGATGAGTGAGAATCCCAGGACTAACCTAGACCTAACATGCGTTATCCTCAAAAATATTGATCGAAACCTGGTTTAATCGACTGTTTCAGTGTGGTACCACATTACTATGTGATCCAAACCAGAAAATAACCCAGGATCTGTTCAACGAGTATGTGAAGTTTGCGAAAGTATGAGTCTGATGAGGTCAAATCCCAGACCTATCCCAAACCTAACTATGCGTTATCCTCTAAAATATTGATCATAACCAGGTTTAATCGACTGTTTCAGTGTGGTACCACATTACTACGTGATCCAAACCAGAAAAAACCCAGGATCCGTTCAACAAGTATGTGAAGAATGGGAAAGTATGAGTCTGATAAGTGAAAATCCCAGGCCTAACCTAGACCTAACATGCGTTATCCTCAAAAATATTGATCGAAACCTGGTTTAATCGACTGTTTCAGTGTGGTACCACATTACTATGTGATCCAAACCAGAAAATAACCCAGGATCTGTTCACCGAGTATGTGAAGTATGCGAAAGTATGAGTCTGATGAGGTCAAATCCCAGACCAATCCCAGACTTAACTTGCGTTATCCTCTAAGATATTGATGGAAACCAGGTTTAATCGACTGTTTCAGTGTGGTACCACATTACTACGTGATCCAAACCAGAAAAACCCCAAGATCAGTTCAACATGTATGAGAAGAATGCGAAAGTATGAGTCTGATGAGGTCAAATCCCAGACCTATCCCAGACCTAACATGCGTTATCCTCTAAAATATTTATCAAGACCAGGTTTAATTGATTGTTTCAGTGTGGACCCACATAACTACGTGATCCAAACCAGAAAAAACCCAGGATCCGTTCAACAAGTATGTGAAGAATGCGAAAGTATGAGTCTGATGAGTGAAAATCCCAAGCCTAATCTAGACCTAACATGCGTTATCCTCAAAAATATTGATCGAAACCTGGTTTAATCGACTGTTTCAGTGTGGTACCACATTACTATGTGATCCAAACCAGAAAATAACCCAGGATCTGTTCAACGAGTATGTGAAGTGTGCGAAAGTATGAGTCTGATGAGGGCAAATCCCAGACCTATCCCAGACCTAACACGCGTTATCCTCTAAAATATTGATCGAAACCAGGTTTAATCGACTGCTTCAGTGTGGTACCACATTACTACGTGATCCAAACCAGAAAAAACCCAGGATCCGTTCAACAAGTATGTGAAGAATGGGAAAGTATGAGTCTGATAAGTGAAAATCCCAGGCCTAACCTAGACCTAACATGCGTTATCCTCAAAAATATTGATCGAAACCTGGTTTAATCGACTGTTTCAGTGTGGTACCACATTACTATGTGATCCAAACCAGAAAATAACCCAGGATCTGTTCAACGAGTATGTGAAGTTTGCGAAAGTATGAGTCTGATGAGGTCAAATCCCAGACCTATCCCAAACCTAACTATGCGTTATCCTCTAAAATATTGATCATAACCAGGTTTAATCGACTGTTTCAGTGTGGTACCACATTACTACGTGATCCAAACCAGAAAAAAGCCAGGATCCGTTCAACAAGTATGTGAAGAATGGGAAAGTATGAGTCTGATAAGTGAAAATCCCAGGCCTAACCTAGACCTAACATGCGTTATCCTCAGAAATATTGATCGAAACCTGGTTTAATCGACTGTTTCAGTGTGGTACCACATTACTATGTGATCCAAACCAGAAAATAACCCAGGATCTGTTCAACGAGTATGTGAAGTATGCGAAAGTATGAGTCTGATGAGGTCAAATCCCAGACCAATCCCAGACTTAACTTGCGTTATCCTCTAAGATATTGATGGAAACCAGGTTTAATCGACTGTTTCAGTGTGGTACCACATTACTACGTGATCCAAACCAGAAAAACCCCAAGATCAGTTCAACATGTATGAGAAGAATGCGAAAGTATGAGTCTGATGAGTGAAAATCCCAGGGCTCACCTAGACCTAACATGCGTTATCCTCTAAACAATTGATCCAAACCAGGTTTAATGGACTGTTTCAGTGTGGTACCACACTACTACGTGATACAAACCAGAAAAAACCCTCGATCAGGTCAACATGCATGTTAAAACTGCGAAAGTATGACCCTGATCAGGGCAAATCCCAGGCCTAACCTAGACCTAACATGCGCTGTCCTCTAAAATATTGATGGAAACCATGTTTAATTGACTGTTTCAGTGTTGTACTTCATTACTACGTGATCCACTCCAGAAAAAACCCAGGATCTGTTCAACGAGTATGTGAAGTGTGCGTAGGTATGAGTCTGATGAGGGCAAATCCCAGACCTATCCCAGACCTAACTTGCGTTATCCACTAAAATATTGATCGAAACCAGGTTTAACCGACTGTTTCAGTGTGGAACCACTTTACTACGTGATCCAAACCAGCAAAACCCAGTTTCAGTTCAACAAGTATGTGAAGAATGCGAAAGTATGAGTCTGATGAGTGAAAATCCCAGGCCTAACCTAGACCTAACATGCGTTGTCCTCAAAAATAGTGATCGAAACCTGGTTTTATCGACTGTTTCAGTGTGGTACCACATTACTGTGTGATCCAAACCAGAAAATTACCCAGGATCTGTTCAACGAGTATGTGAAGTGTGCGAAAGTATGAGTCTGGTGAGGGCAAATCCCAGACCTATCCCAGACCTAACATGCGTTATCCTCTAAAATATTTATCAAGACCAGGTTTAATTGATTGTTTCAGTGTGGACCCACATAACTACGTGATCCAAACCAGAAAAAACCCAGGATCCGTTCAACAAGTATGTGAAGAATGCGAAAGTATGAGTCTGATGAGTGAAAATCCCAAGCCTAATCTAGACCTAACATGCGTTATCCTCAAAAATATTGATCGAAACCTGGTTTAATCGACTGTTTCAGTGTGGTACCACATTACTATGTGATCCAAACCAGAAAATAACCCAGGATCTGTTCAACGAGTATGTGAAGTGTGCGAAAGTATGAGTCTGATGAGGGCAAATCCCAGACCTATCCCAGACCTAACACGCGTTATCCTCTAAAATATTTATCAAGACCAGGTTTAATTGATTGTTTCAGTGTGGACCCACATAACTACGTGATCCAAACCAGAAAAAGCCCAGGATCCGTTCAACAAGTATGTGAAGAATGCGAATGTATGAGTCTGATCAGTGAAAATCTCAGGCCTTACCTAGACCTAACTTGCGTTGTCCTCTAAAATATTGATGGAAACCAGGTTTCATTGACTGTTTCAGTGTGGTACTACATTACTACGTGATGCAATCCAGAAAAAGCTCAGGATCTAGCCATCAAGTATGAGAAATATGCGAAAGAATGAGCCTGATGAGAGCAAATCCCAGACCTATCCCAGACCTAACTTGCGTTATCCTCCAAAATATTTATCAAGGCCAGGTTTAATTGAATGTTTCAGTGTGGTACCACATTACTATGTGATCCAAACCAGAAAATAACGCAGGATCTGTTCAACGAGTATGTGAAGTGTGCGAAAGTATGAGTCTGATGAGGGCAAATCCCAGACCTATCCCGGACCTAACATGCGTTATCCTCTAAAATATTTATCAAGACCAGGTTTAATTGATTGTTTCAGTGTGGACCCACATTACTACGTGAACCAAACCAGAAAAAACCCAGGATCCGTTCAACAAGTATGTGAAAAACGCGAAAGTATGAGCCTGATGAGGGCAAATCCCAGACCTATCCCAGACCTAACTTGCGTTATCCTCTAAAATATTGATCGAAGCCAAGTTTAATCGACTGTTTCAGTGTGGAACCACATTACTACGTGATCCAAGCCAGAAAAAAACCCAGGATCTTGTCAACGAGTATGTGAAGTGTGCGAAAGTATGAGTCTGATTAGGGCTAATCCCAGACCTATCCCAGACCTAGCTTGCGTGATCCTGTAAAATATTGATCGAAACCAGGTTTAATTGACTGTTTTAGTGTGGTACCACATTACTACGTGATCCAAACCAGAAAAAACCCAGGATCTGTTTAACAAGTATGTGAAAAACGCGAAACTGTGAGCCTGATGAGGGCAGATCTTAGACCTAACCCAGACCTAAGATGCGTTATCCTCTAAAATATTTATCCAGAACAGGTTTCATTGAATGTTTCAGTGTGGTACCACATTACTACGTGATCGAATCCAGAAATAGCCCAGGATCTAGCCATGAAGTATGAGAAATATGCGATAGTAAGAGCCTGATGAGGGCAAATCCTAGACCTATCCCAGACCTAACTTGAGTTATCCTCTAAAATATTGATCGTAACCAGGTTTTATTGACTGTTTCAGCGTGATACCACATTACTACGTGATACAATGCAGAAACAGCCCAGGATCTAGCCATGAAGTATGAGAAATATGCGAAAGCATGAGCCTGATAAGGGCATATCCTAGACGTAACCCAGACCTAACATGCGTTATCCTCTAAAATATTTATCAAGACCAGGTTTAATTGAATGTTTCAGTGTGGTACCACATTACTACGTGATCCAAACCAGAAAAAACCCAGGATCCGTTCAACAAGTATGTGAAGAATGCGAAAGTATGAGTCTGATGAGTGAAAATCCCAGGCCTAACCTAGACCTAACATGCGTTATCCTCTAAAATATTGATCGAAACCTGGTTTAATCGACTGTTTCAGTGTGGTACCACATTACTATGTGATCCAAACCAGAAAATAACCCAGGATCTGTTCAACGAGTATGTGAAGTGTGCGAAAGTATGAGTCTGATGAGGTCAAATCCCAGACCAATCCCAGACTTAACATGCGTTATCCTCTAAAATATTTATCAAGACCAGGTTTAATTGATTGTTTCAGTGTGGACCCACACTACTACGTGATCCAAACCAGAAAAAACCCAGCATCCGTTCAACAAGTATGTGAAGAATGCGAAAGTATGAGTCTGATGAGTGAAAATACCAGGCCTAACCTAGACCTAACATGCGTTATCCTCAAAAATATTGATCGAAACCTGGTTTAATCGACTGTTTCAGTGTGGTACCACATTACTATGTGATCCAATCCAGAAAATAACCCAGGATCTGTTCAACGAGTATGTGAAGTGTGCGAACGTATGAGTCTGATGAGGTCAAATCCCAGAACAATCCCAGACTTAACTTGCGTTATCCTCTAAGATATTGATCGAAACCAGGTTTAATCGACTGTTTCCGTGTGGTACCACATTACTACGTGATCCAATCCAGAAAAACCCCAAGATCAGTTCAACATGTATGAGAAGAATGCGAAAGTATGAGTCTGATGAGTGAAAATCCCAGGGCTAACCTAGACCTAACATGCGTTATCCTCTAAACAATTGATCCAAACCAGGTTTAATGGACTGTTTCAGTGTGGTACCACACTACTACGTGATACAAACCAGAAAAAACCCAGGATCTGTTCAACAAGTATGAGAAGAATGCGAAAGTATGAGTCTGATGAGTGAAAATCCCAGGGCTAACCTAGACCTAACATGCGTTATCCTCTAAACAATTGATCCAAACCAGGTTTAATGGACTGTTTCAGTGTTGTACTTCATTACTACGTGATCCAATCCAGAATAAGCCCAGGATCTAGCCATCAAGTATGAGAAATATGCGAAACAATGAGCCTGATGAGAGAAAATCCCAGACCTAACCTAGACCTAACATGAATTATTCTCTAAAATATTGGTCGAAACCAGGTTTAATTGACTGATTCAGTGTGGTCCCACATTCCTACGTGATCCAAACCAGAAAAAACCCAGGATCCGTTCAACAAGTATGTGAAGAATGCGAAAGTATGAGTGTGATGTGTGAAAATCCCAGGCCTAACCTAGACCTAACATGCGTTATCCTCAAAAATATTGATCGAAACGTGGTTTAATCGACTCTTTCAGTGTGGTGCCACATTACTATGTGATCCAAACCAGAAAATAACCCAGGATCTGTTCAACGAGTATGTGAAGTGTGAGAAAGTATGAGTCTGATGAGGTCAAATCCCAGACCAATCCCAGACTTAACTTGCGTTATCCTCTAAAATATTGATCGAAAGCAGGTTTAATCGACTGTTTCAGTGTGGTACCACATTACTACGTGATCCAAACCAGAAAAAACCCAGGATCACTTCAACAAGTATAAGAAGAATGCGAAAGTATGAGTCTGATGAGTGAAAATCCCAGGGCTAACCTAGACCTAACATGCGTTATCCTCTAAAATATTGATCCAAAACAGGTTTAATGGACTGTTTCAGTGTGGTACCACATTACTACGTGATACAAGCCAGACATAACACAGGATCCGTTCAACAAGTATGTGAGGAATGCGAAAGTATGAGTCTGATGAGTGAAAATCCCAGGCCTAACCTAGACCTAACATGCGTTATCCTCAAAAATATTGATCGAAACCTGGTTTAATCGACTGTTTCAGTTTGGTACCACATTACTATGTGATCCAAACCAGAAAATAACCCAGGATCTGTTCAACGAGTATGTGAAGTGTGCGAAAGTATGAGTCTGATGAGGACAAATCCCAGACCTATCCCAGACCTAACATGCGTTATCCTCTAAAATATTTATCAAGACCAGGTTTAATTGATTGTTTCAGTGTGGACCCACATTACTACGTGATCCAAACCAGAAAAAACCCAGGATCCGTTCAACAAGTATGTGAAGAATGCGAAAGTATGAGTCTGATGAGTGAAAGTCCCAGGTCTAACCTAGACCTAACATGCGATATCCTCAAAAATATTGATCGAAACCTGGTTTAATCGACTGTTTCAGTGTGGTACCACATTACTATGTGATCCAATCCAGAAAATAACCCAGGATCTGTTCAACGAGTATGTGAAGTGTGCGAACGTATGAGTCTGATGAGGTCAAATCCCAGAACAATCCCAGACTTAACTTGCGTTATCCTCTAAGATATTGATCGAAACCAGGTTTAATCGACTGTTTCCGTGTGGTACCACATTACTACGTGATCCAATCCAGAAAAACCCCAAGATCAGTTCAACATGTATGAGAAGAATGCGAAAGTATGAGTCTGATGAGTGAAAATCCCAGGGCTAACCTAGACCTAACATGCGTTATCCTCTAAACAATTGATCCAAACCAGGTTTAATGGACTGTTTCAGTGTGGTACCACACTACTACGTGATACAAACCAGAAAAAACCCAGGATCTGTTCAACAAGTATGAGAAGAATGCGAAAGTATGAGTCTGATGAGTGAAAATCCCAGGGCTAACCTAGACCTAACATGCGTTATCCTCTAAACAATTGATCCAAACCAGGTTTAATGGACTGTTTCAGTGTTGTACTTCATTACTACGTGATCCAATCCAGAATAAGCCCAGGATCTAGCCATCAAGTATGAGAAATATGCGAAACAATGAGCCTGATGAGAGAAAATCCCAGACCTAACCTAGACCTAACATGAATTATTCTCTAAAATATTGGTCGAAACCAGGTTTAATTGACTGATTCAGTGTGGTCCCACATTCCTACGTGATCCAAACCAGAAAAAACCCAGGATCCGTTCAACAAGTATGTGAAGAATGCGAAAGTATGAGTGTGATGTGTGAAAATCCCAGGCCTAACCTAGACCTAACATGCGTTATCCTCAAAAATATTGATCGAAACGTGGTTTAATCGACTCTTTCAGTGTGGTGCCACATTACTATGTGATCCAAACCAGAAAATAACCCAGGATCTGTTCAACGAGTATGTGAAGTGTGAGAAAGTATGAGTCTGATGAGGTCAAATCCCAGACCAATCCCAGACTTAACTTGCGTTATCCTCTAAAATATTGATCGAAAGCAGGTTTAATCGACTGTTTCAGTGTGGTACCACATTACTACGTGATCCAAACCAGAAAATAACCCAGGATCTGTTCAACGAGTATGTGAAGTGTGCGAAAGTATGAGTCTGATGAGGACAAATCCCAGACCTATCCCAGACCTAAGATGCGTTATCCTCTAAAATATTTATCAAGACCAGGTTTAATTGATTGTTTCAGTGTGGACCCACATTACTACGTGATCCAAACCAGAAAAAACCCAGGATCCGTTCAACAAGTATGTGAAGAATGCGAAAGTATGAGTCTGATGAGTGAAAATCCCAGGCCTAACCTAGACCTAACATGCGTTATCCTCAAGAATATTGATCGAAACCTGGTTTAATCGACTGTTTCAGTGTGGTACCACATTACTATGTGATCCAAACCAGAAAATAACCCAGGATCTGTTCAACGAGTATGTGAAGTGTGCGAAAGTATGAGTCTGATGAGGACAAATCCCAGACCTATCCCAGACCTAACATGCGTTATCCTCTAAAATATTTATCAAGACCAGGTTTAATTGATAGTTTCAGTGTGGACCCACATTACTACGTGATCCAAACCAGAAAAAACCCAGGATCCGTTCAACAAGTATGTGAAGAATGCGAAAGTATGAGTCTGATGAGTGAAAATCCCAGGCCTAACCTAGACCTAACATGCGTTGTCCTCTAAAATATTTATCCAGACCAGGTTTCATTGAATGTTTCAGTGTGGTACCACATTACTATGTGATCCAAACCAGAAAATAACGCAGGATCTGTTCAACGAGTATGTGAAGTGTGCGAAAGTATGAGTCTGATGAGGGCAAATCCCAGACCTATCCCGGACCTAACATGCGTTATCCTCTATAATATTTACCAAGACCAGGTTTAATTGATTGTTTCAGTGTGGACCCACATTACTACGTGATCCAATCCAGAAATAGCCCAGGATCTAGCCATGAAGTATGAGAAATATGCGAAAGTATGAGCCTGATGAGGGCAAATCCTAGACCTAACCCAGACCTAACATGCGTTATCCTCTAAAATATTTATCAAGACCAGGTTTAATTGAATGTTTCAGTGTGGTACCACATTACTATGTGATCCGAACCAGAAAATAACGCAGGATCTGTTCAACGAGTATGTGAAGTGTGCGAAAGTATGAGTCTGATGAGGGCAAATCCCAGACCTATCCCGGACCTAACATGCGTCATCCTCTATAATATTTACCAAGACCAGGTTTAATTGATTGTTTCAGTGTGGACCCACATTACTACGTGAACCAAACCAGAAAAAACCCAGGATCCGTTCAACAAGTATGTGAGAAACGCGAAAGTATGAGCCTGATGAGGGCAAATCCCAGACCTATCCCAGACCTAACATGCGTTATCCTCTAAAATATTTATCAAGACCAGGTTTAATTGATTGTTTCAGTGTGGACCCACATTACTACGTGATCCAAACCAGAAAAAACCCAGGATCCTTTCAACAAGTATGTGAAGAATCCGAAAGTATGAGTCTGATGAGTGAAAATCCCAGGACTGACCTAGACCTAACATGCGTTATCCTCTAAAATATTGAGCGAAACCAGGTTTAATGGACTGTTTTAGTGTGGTACCACACTACTACGTGATCCAAACTAGAAAAAACCCAGGATCCGTTCAACAAGTATGTGAAGTGTGCGAAATTATGAGCCTGATGAGAGCAAATCCCAGACCTAACCTAGACCTAACATGAGTTATTCTCTAAAATATTGGTCGAAACCAGGTTTAATTGACTGTTTCAGTGTGGCCCCACATTACTACGTGACCCAAACCAGGAAAAACCCAGGATCCGTTCAACAAGTATGTGAAAAACGCGAAACTGCGAGCCTGATGAGGGCAAATCTTAGACCTAACCCAGACCTAAGATGCGTTATCCTCTAAAATATTTATCCAGAACAGGTTTCATTGATTGTTTCAGTGTGGTACCACTTTACTACGTGATCCAATCCAGAAATAGCCCAGGATCTAGCCATGAAGTATGAGAAATATGCGATAGTAAGAGCCTGATGAGGGCAAATCCTAGACCTATCCCAGACCTAACTTACGTTATCCTCTAAAATATTGATCGAAACCAGGTTTTATTGACTGTTTCAGCGTGGTACCACATTACTACATGATACAATGCAGAAACAGCCCAGGATCTAGCCATGAAGTATGAGAAATATGCGAAAGTATGAGCCTGATGAGGGCAAATCCTAGACGTAACCCAGACCTAACATGCGTCATCCTCTAAAATATTTATCAAGACCAGGTTTAATTGAATGCTTCAGTGTGGTACCACATTACTACGTGATCCAAACCAGAAAAAGCCCAGGATCCGTTCAACAAGTATGTGAAGAAAGCGAAGGTATGAGTCTGATGAGCGAAAATCCCAGGCCTAACCTAGACCTAACATGCGTTATCCTCAAAAATATTGATCGAAACCAGGTTTAATCGACTGTTTCAGTGTGGTACCACATTACTGCGTGATCCAAACTAGAAAAAAACCCAGGATCTCGTCAACGTGTATGTGAAGTGTGCGAAAGTATGAGTCAGATGAGGGCTAATCCCAGACCTTTCCCAGACCTAACATGCGTTATCCTCTAAAATATTTATCAAGACCAGGTTTAATTGAATGTTTCAGTGTGGTACCACATTACTACGTGTTCCAAACCAGAAAAAACCCAGGATCCATTCAACAAGTATGTGAAGAAGGCGAAAGTATGAGTCTGATCAGTGAAAATCTCAGGCCTTACCTAGACCTAACTTGCGTTGTCCTCTAAAATATTGATGGAAACCAGGTTTCATTCACTGTTTCAGTGTGGTACCACACTACTACGTGATACAGACCAGAAAAAACCCAGGATCTGTTCAACAAGTATGTGAAAAACGCGAAAGTATGAGCGTGATGAGGGCGAATCCCAGACCTATGCCAGACCTAACTTGCGTTATCCTCTAAAATATTTATCAAGACCAGGTTTAATTGAATGTTTCAGTGTGGTACCACATTGCTACCTGAACCAAACCAGAAAAAACCCAGGATCCGTTCAACAAGTATGTGAAGAATGCGAAAGTATGAGTCTCATGAGCGAAAATCCCAGGCCTAACCTAGACCTAACATGCGTTATCCTCTAAAATATTCATCCAAACCAGGTTTAATGGACTGTTTCAGTGTGGTAACACACTACTACGTGATCCAAACCAGAAAAAACCCAGGATCTGTTCAACAAGTATTTGAAAAACGCGAAAGTATGAGCCTGATGAGGGCAAATCCCAGACCAATCCCAGACCTAACTTGCGTTGTCCTCTAAGATATTGATGGAAACCAGGTTTAATTGACTGTTTCAGTGTTGTACTTCATTACTACGTGATGCAATCCAGAAAAAGCCCAGGATCTAGCCATCAAGTATGAGAAGAATGCGAAAGTATGAGTCTGATGAGTGAAAATCCCAGGGCTAACCTAGACCTTACATGCGTTATCCTCTAAAATATTCATCCAAACCAGGTTTAATGGACTGTTTCAGTGTGGTACCACACTACTGCGTGATACAAACCAGAAAAAACCCAGGATCTGTTCAACAAGTATGTGAGTAACGCGAAACTGTGAGCCTGATGAGGGCAAATCTTAGACCTAACCTTGACCTAACATGCGTTATTCTCTAATATTTTTATCCAGACCAGGTTTCATTGAATGTTGCAGTGTGGTACCACTTTACTACGTGATCCAATCCAGAAATAGCCCAGGATCTAGCCATGAAGTATGAGAAATATGCGAAAGTACGAGCCTGATGAGGGCAAATCCTAGACCTAACCCTGACCTAACATGCGTTATTCTCTAAAATATTTATCAAGACCAGGTTTAATTGAATGTTTCAGTGTGGTACCACATTACTACGTGTTCCAAACCAGAAAAAACCCAGGATCCGTTCAACAAGTATGTGAAGAAGGCGAAATTATGAGTCTGATCAGTGAAAATCTCAGGCCTTACCTAGACCTAACTTGCGTTGTCCTCTAAAATATTGATGGAAACCAGGTTTCATTGACTGTTTCAGTGTGGTACTACATAACTACGTGATGCAATGCAGAAAATGCCCATGATCTAGCCATCAAGTATGAGAAATATGCGAAAGAATGAGCCTAATGAGAGCAAATCCCAGTCCTAACCTAGACCTAACATGCGTTATCCTCTAAAATATTGTGCGAAACCAGGTTTAATGGACTGTTTCAGTGTGGTACCACACTACTTCGTGATCCAAACCGGAAAAAACCCAGGATCTGTTTAACAGGTATGTGAAAAACTCGAAACTGTGAGCCTGATGAGGGCAAATCATAGACCTAGCCTTGACCTAACATGCGTTATCCTCAAAAATATTGAGCGAAACCAGGTTTGATGGACTGTTTCAGTGTGGTACCACACTACTACGGGATCCAAACCAGAAAAAACCCGGGATCTGTTCAACAAGTATGTGAAAAACGCGAAAGTATGAGCCTGATGAGGGCAAATCCCGGACCTATCCCAGACCTAACTTGCGTTATCCTCTAAAATATTGATCAAAACCAGGTTTAATTGAATGTTTCTGTGTGGTACCACATTACTACGTGATCCAAACCAGTAAAAACCCAGGATCCGTTCTACAAGTATGTGAAGAATGCGAAAGTATGAGTCTGATGAGAGAAAATCCCAGGCCTAACCTAGACCTAACATGCGTTATCCTGAAAGATATTGATCGAAACCTGGTTTAATCGACTGTTTCAGTGTGGTACCACATTACTATGTGATCCAAACCAGAAAATAACCCAGGATCTGTTCAACGAGTATGTGAAGTGTGCGAAAGTATGAGTCTGATGAGGTCAAATCCCAGACCAATCCCAGACTTGACTTGCGTTATCCTCTAAAATATTGATCGAAACCAGGTTTAATCGACTGTTTCAGTGTGGTACCACATTACTACGTGATCCAAACCAGAAAAAACCCAGGATCAGTTCAACAAGTATAAGAAGAATGCGAAAGTATGAGTCTGATGAGTGAAAATCCCAGGGCTAACCTAGACCTAACATGCGTTATCCTCTAAAATATTGATCGAAACCTGGTTTAATCGACTGTCTCAGTTTGGTACCACATTACTATGTGATCCAAACCAGAAAATAACCCAGGATCTGTTCAACGAGTATGTGAAGTGTGCGAAACTAAGAGTCTGATGAGGGCTAATCCCAGACCTATCCCAGACCTAACTTGCGTTATCCTCTAAAATATTGATCGAAACCAGGTTTAACCGACAGTTTCAGTGTGGAACCACATTACTACGTGATCCATACCAGAAAAAACCCAGGATCAGTTCAACAAGTATGTGAAGAATGCGAAAGTATGAGTCTGATGAGTGAAAATCCCAGGCCTGACCTAGACCTAACATGCGTTATCCTCAAAAATATTGATCGAAACCTGGTTTAGTCGACTGTTTGAGTGTAGTATCACACTACTACGTGACCCAAACCAGAAAATAACCCGGGATCTGTTCAACGAGTATGTGAAGTGTGCGAAAGTATGAGTCTGATGAGGGCAAATCCCAGACCTATCCCAGACCTAACATGCGTTATCCTCTAAAATATTTATCAAGACCAGGTTTAATTGATTGTTTCACTGTGGACCCACATTACTACGTGTTCCAAACCAGAAAAAACCCAGGATCTGTTCAACAAGTACGTGAAAAACGCGACAGTATGGGCCTGATGAGGGCAAATCCCAGACCTATCCCAGACCTAACTTTCGTTGCCCTCTAAAATATTGATGGAAACCAGGTTTAATTGACTGTTTCAGTGTTGTACTTCATTACTACGTGATGCAATCCAGAAAAGCTCAGGATCTAGCCATCAAGTATGAGAAATATGCGAAAGAATGAGCCTGATGAGAGCAAATCCCAGACCTATCCCAGACCTAACATGCGTTATCCTCAAAAATATTGTTCGAAACCTGGTTTAATCGACTGTTTCAGTGTGGTACCACATTACTATGTGATCCAAACCAGAAAATGACACAGGATCTGTTCAACGAGTATGTGAAGAAAGCGAAAGTATGAGTCTGAGGAGGGCTAATCCCAGACCTATCCCAGACCTAACTTGCGATATCCTCTAAAATATTGATCGAAACCAGGTTTAGTTGACTGTTTTATTGTGGTACCACACTACTACGGGATCCAAACCAGAAAAAACCCAGGATCTGTTCAACAAGTATGTGAAAAACGCGAAAGTATGAGCCTGATGAGGGCAAATCCCAGACCTATCCCAGACCTAACTTGCGTCGTCCCCTAAAATATTGATGGAAACCAGGTTTAGTTGATTGTTTCAGTGTGGTCCCACATTATTACGTGATCCAAACCAGAAAAAACCCACGATCTGTTCAACATGTATGAGAAATATGCGAAAGAATGAGCCTGATGAGAGCAAATCCCAGACCTAACCTAGACCTAACATGAATTTTTCTCTAAAATATTGATCGAAACCAGGTTTAATTGACTGTTTCAGCGTTGTACCACATTACTACGTGGTACAATCCAGAAACAGCCCAGGATCTAGCCATGAAGTATGAGAGATATGCGAGAGTATGAGCCTGCTGAGGGCAAATCCTAGACCTAACCCAAGCCTAACATGCGTTATCCTCTAAAATATTTATCAAGACCAGGTTTAATTGATTGTTTCAGTGTGGTCCCACATTACAACGTGATCCAAACCAGAAAAAACCCAGGATCCGTTCAACAAGTATGTGAAGAATGCGAAAGTATGAGTCTGATGAGTGAAAATCCCAGGCCTAACCTAGACCTAACATGCGTTATCCTCAAAAATATAGATCGAAATCTGGTTTAAACGACTGTTTCAGGGTGGTACCACATTACTATGTGATCCTAACCAGAAAATAACCCAGGATCTGTTAAACGAGTATGTGAAGTGTGCGAAAGTATGAGTCTGATGAGGGCAAATCCCATACCTATCCCAGACCTAACATGCGTTATCCTCTAAAATATTTATCAAGACCAGGTTTAATTGATTGTTTCACTGTGGACCCACATTACTACGTGATCCAAACCAGAAAAAACCCAGCATCCGTTCAACACGTATGTGAGGAATGCGAAAGTATGAGTCTGATGAGTGAAAATCCCAGGCCTAACCTAGACCTAACATGCGTTATCCTCAAAAATATAGATCGAAACCTGGTTTAATCGACTGTTTCAGGGTGGTACCACATTACTATGTGTTCCAAACCAGAAAATAACCCAGGATCTGTTCAACGAGTATGTGAAGTGTGCGAAAGTATGAGTCTGATGAGGGCAAATCCCATACCTATCCCAGACCTAACATGCGTTATCCTCTAAAATATTTATCAAGACCACGTTTAATTGATTGTTTCACTGTGGACCCACATTACTACGTGATCCAAACCAGAAAAAACCCAGCATCCGTTCAACAAGTATGTGAAAAACGCGAAAGCATGAGCCTGATGAGGGCAAATCCCAGACCTATCCCAGACCTAACTTGCGTTGTCCCCTAAAATATTGATGGAAACCAGGTTTAGTTGATTGTTTCAGTGTGGTCCCACATTATTACGTGATCCAAACCAGAAAAAACCCAGGATCTGTTCAACATGTATGAGAAATATGCGAAAGAATGAGCCTGATGAGAGCAAATCCCAGACCTAACCTAGACCTAACATGAATTTTTCTCTGAAATATTGATCGAAACCAGGTTTAATCCACTGCTTCAGTGTGGTACCAAATTACTACGTGATCCAAACCAGAAAAAACCCAGGATCAGTTCAACGAGTATGAGAAGAATGCGAAAGTATGAGTCTGATGAGTGAAAATCCCAGGCCTGACCTAGACCTAACATGCGTTATCCTGAAAGATATTGATCGAAACCTGGTTTAATCGACTGTTTCAGTGTGGTACCACATTACTACGTGATCCAAACCAGAAAAAACCCAGGATCAGTTCAACAAGTATAAGAAGAATGCGAAAGTATGAGTCTGATGAGTGAAAATCCCAGGGCTAACCTAGACCTAACATGCGTTATCCTCTAAAATATTGATCGAAACCTGGTTTAATCGACTGTCTCAGTTTGGTACCACATTACTATGTGATCCAAACCAGAAAATAACCCAGGATCTGTTCAACGAGTATGTGAAGTGTGCGAAACTATGAGTCTGATGAGGGCTAATCCCAGACCTATCCCAGACCTAACTTGCGTTATCCTCCAAAATATTGATCGAAACCAGGTTTAACCGACTGTTTCAGTGTGGAACCACATTACTACGTGATCCATACCAGAAAAAACCCAGGATCAGTTCAACAAGTATGTGAAGAATGCGAAAGTATGAGTCTGATGAGTGAAAATCCCAGACCTGACCTAGACCTAACATGCGTTATCCTCAAAAATATTGATCGAAACCTGGTTTAGTCGACTGTTTGAGTGTAGTATCACACTACTACGTGACCCAAACCAGAAAAAACCCGGGATCTGTTCAACAAGTATGTGAAAAACGCGAAAGTATGAGCCTGATGAGGGCAAATCCCGGACCTATCCCAGACCTAACTTGCGTTATCCTCTAAAATATTGATCGAAACCTGGTTTAATCGACTGTCTCAGTTTGGTACCACATTACTATGTGATCCAAACCAGAAAATAACCCAGGATCTGTTCAACGAGTATGTGAAGTGTGCGAAACTATGAGTCTGATGAGGGCTAATCCCAGACCTATCCCAGACCTAACTTGCGTTATCCTCCAAAATATTGATCGAAACCAGGTTTAACCGACTGTTTCAGTGTGGAACCACATTACTACGTGATCCATACCAGTAAAAACCCAGGATCCGTTCTACAAGTATGTGGGGAATGCGAAAGTATGAGTCTGATGAGTGAAAATCCCAGGCCTAACCTAGACCTAACATGCGTTATCCTGAAAGATATTGATCGAAACCTGGTTTAATCGACTGTTTCAGTGTGGTACCACATTACTATGTGATCCAAACCAGAAAATAACCCAGGATCTGTTCAACGAGTATGTGAAGTGTGCGAAAGTATGAGTCTGATGAGGTCAAATCCCAGACCTATCCCAGACCTAACATGTGTTATCCTCTAAAATATTTATCAAGACCAGGTTTAATTGATTGTTTCAGTGTGGACCCACATTACTACGTGATCCAAACCAGAAAAAACACAGGATCCGTTCAACAAGTATGTGAAGAATGCGAAAGTATGAGTCTGATGAGTGAAAATCCCAGGCCTAACCCAGACCTAAGATGCTTTATCCTCTAAAATATTGAGCGAAACCAGGTTTAATGGACTGTTTCAGTGTGGTACCACACTACTACGGGATCCAAACCAGAAAAAACCCAGGATCTGTTCAACAAGTACGTGAAAAACGCGACAGTATGGGCCTGATGAGGGCAAATCCCAGACCTATCCCAGACCTAACTTGCGTTGTCCTCTATAATATTGATGGAAACCAGGTTTAATTGACTGTTTCAGTGTTGTACTTCATTACTACGTGATGCAATCCAGAAAAGCTCAGGATCTAGCCATCAAGTATGAGAAATATGCGAAAGAATGACCCTGATGAGAGCAAATCCCAGACCTATCCCAGACCTAACTTGCGTTGTCCTCTAAAACATTGATGGAAACCAGGTTTAATTGACTGTTTCAGTGTTGTACTTCATTACTACGTGATGCAATCCAGAAAAAGCTCAGGATCTAGCCATCAAGTATGAGAAATATGCGAAAGAATGAGCCTGATGAGAGCAAATCCCAGACCTATCCCAGACCTAACATGCGTTATCCTCAAAAATATTGTTCGAAACCTGGTTTAATCGACTGTTTCAGTGTGGTACCACATTACTATGTGATCCAAACCAGAAAATGACACAGGATCTGTTCAACGAGTATGTGAAGAAAGCGAAAGTATGAGTCTGATGAGGGCTAATCCCAGACCTATCCCAGACCTAACTTGCGATATCCTCTAAAATATTGAGCGAAACCAGGTTTGATGGACTGTTTCAGTGTGGTACCACACTACTACGGGATCCAAACCAGAAAAAACCCGGGATCTGTTCAACAAGTATGTGAAAAACGCGAAAGTATGAGCCTGATGAGGGCAAATCCCGGACCTATCCCAGACCTAACTTGCGTTATCCTCTAAAATATTGATCAAAACCAGGTTTAATTGAATGTTTCTGTGTGGTACCACATTACTACGTGATCCAAACCAGTAAAAACCCAGGATCCGTTCTACAAGTATGTGAAGAATGCGAAAGTATGAGTCTGATGAGAGAAAATCCCAGGCCTAACCTAGACCTAACATGCGTTATCCTGAAAGATATTGATCGAAACCTGGTTTAATCGACTGTTTCAGTGTGGTACCACATTACTATGTGATCCAAACCAGAAAATAACCCAGGATCTGTTCAACGAGTATGTGAAGTGTGCGAAAGTATGAGTCTGATGAGGTCAAATCCCAGACCAATCCCAGACTTGACTTGCGTTATCCTCTAAAATATTGATCGAAACCAGGTTTAATCGACTGTTTCAGTGTGGTACCACATTACTACGTGATCCAAACCAGAAAAAACCCAGGATCAGTTCAACAAGTATAAGAAGAATGCGAAAGTATGAGTCTGATGAGTGAAAATCCCAGGGCTAACCTAGACCTAACATGCGTTATCCTCTAAAATATTGATCGAAACCTGGTTTAATCGACTGTCTCAGTTTGGTACCACATTACTATGTGATCCAAACCAGAAAATAACCCAGGATCTGTTCAACGAGTATGTGAAGTGTGCGAAACTAAGAGTCTGATGAGGGCTAATCCCAGACCTATCCCAGACCTAACTTGCGTTATCCTCTAAAATATTGATCGAAACCAGGTTTAACCGACAGTTTCAGTGTGGAACCACATTACTACGTGATCCATACCAGAAAAAACCCAGGATCAGTTCAACAAGTATGTGAAGAATGCGAAAGTATGAGTCTGATGAGTGAAAATCCCAGGCCTGACCTAGACCTAACATGCGTTATCCTCAAAAATATTGATCGAAACCTGGTTTAGTCGACTGTTTGAGTGTAGTATCACACTACTACGTGACCCAAACCAGAAAAAACCCGGGATCTGTTCAACAAGTATGTGAAAAACGCGAAAGTATGAGCCTGATGAGGGCAAATCCCGGACCTATCCCAGACCTAACTTGCGTTACCCTCTTAAATATTGATGGAAACCAGGTTTCATTCACTGTTTCAGTGTGGTACCACACTACTACGTGATACAGACCAGAAAAAACCCAGGATCTGTTCAACAAGTATGTGAAAAACGCGAAAGTATGAGCGTGATGAGGGCGAATCCCAGACCTATGCCAGACCTAACTTGCGTTATCCTCTAAAATATTTATCAAGACCAGGTTTAATTGAATGTTTCAGTGTGGTACCACATTGCTACCTGAACCAAACCAGAAAAAACCCAGGATCCGTTCAACAAGTATGTGAAGAATGCGAAAGTATGAGTCTCATGAGCGAAAATCCCAGGCCTAACCTAGACCTAACATGCGTTATCCTCTAAAATATTCATCCAAACCAGGTTTAATGGACTGTTTCAGTGTGGTAACACACTACTACGTGATCCATACCAGAAAAAACCCAGGATCTGTTCAACAAGTATTTGAAAAACGCGAAAGTATGAGCCTGATGAGGGCAAATCCCAGACCAATCCCAGACCTAACTTGCGTTGTCCTCTAAGATATTGATGGAAACCAGGTTTAATTGACTGTTTCAGTGTTGTACTTCATTACTACGTGATGCAATCCAGAAAAAGCCCAGGATCTAGCCATCAAGTATGAGAAGAATGCGAAAGTATGAGTCTGATGAGTGAAAATCCCAGGGCTAACCTAGACCTTACATGCGTTATCCTCTAAAATATTCATCCAAACCAGGTTTAATGGACTGTTTCAGTGTGGTACCACACTACTGCGTGATGCAAACCAGAAAAAACCCAGGATCTGTTCAACAAGTATGTGAATAACGCGAAACTGTGAGCCTGATGAGGGCAAATCTTAGACCTAACCTTGACCTAACATGCGTTATTCTCTAATATTTTTATCCAGACCAGGTTTCATTGAATGTTGCAGTGTGGTACCACTTTACTACGTGATCCAATCCAGAAATAGCCCAGGATCTAGCCATGAAGTATGAGAAATATGCGAAAGTACGAGCCTGATGAGGGCAAATCCTAGACCTAACCCTGACCTAACATGCGTTATTCTCTAAAATATTTATCAAGACCAGGTTTAATTGAATGTTTCAGTGTGGTACCACATTACTACGTGTTCCAAACCAGAAAAAACCCAGGATCCGTTCAACAAGTATGTGAAGAAGGCGAAATTATGAGTCTGATCAGTGAAAATCTCAGGCCTTACCTAGACCTAACTTGCGTTGTCCTCTAAAATATTGATGGAAACCAGGTTTCATTGACTGTTTCAGTGTGGTACTACATAACTACGTGATGCAATGCAGAAAATGCCCATGATCTAGCCATCAAGTATGAGAAATATGCGAAAGAATGAGCCTAATGAGAGCAAATCCCAGTCCTAACCTAGACCTAACATGCGTTATCCTCTAAAATATTGTGCGAAACCAGGTTTAATGGACTGTTTCAGTGTGGTACCACACTACTTCGTGATCCAAACCGGAAAAAACCCAGGATCTGTTTAACAGGTATGTGAAAAACTCGAAACTGTGAGCCTGATGAGGGCAAATCATAGACCTAGCCTTGACCTAACATGCGTTATCCTCAAAAATATTGAGCGAAACCAGGTTTGATGGACTGTTTCAGTGTGGTACCACACTACTACGGGATCCAAACCAGAAAAAACCCGGGATCTGTTCAACAAGTATGTGAAAAACGCGAAAGTATGAGCCTGATGAGGGCAAATCCCGGACCTATCCCAGACCTAACTTGCGTTATCCTCTAAAATATTGATCAAAACCAGGTTTAATTGAATGTTTCTGTGTGGTACCACATTACTACGTGATCCAAACCAGTAAAAACCCAGGATCCGTTCTACAAGTATGTGAAGAATGCGAAAGTATGAGTCTGATGAGAGAAAATCCCAGGCCTAACCTAGACCTAACATGCGTTATCCTGAAAGATATTCATCGAAACCTGGTTTAATCGACTGTTTCAGTGTGGTACCACATTACTATGTGATCCAAACCAGAAAATAACCCAGGATCTGTTCAACGAGTATGTGAAGTGTGCGAAAGTATGAGTCTGATGAGGTCAAATCCCAGACCAATCCCAGACTTGACTTGCGTTATCCTCTAAAATATTGATCGAAACCAGGTTTAATCGACTGTTTCAGTGTGGTACCACATTACTACGTGATCCAAACCAGAAAAAACCCAGGATCAGTTCAACAAGTATAAGAAGAATGCGAAAGTATGAGTCTGATGAGGGCTAATCCCAGACCTATCCCAGACCTAACTTGCGTTATCCTCTAAAATATTGATCGAAACCAGGTTTAACCGACTGTTT
The DNA here is from genome assembly GCF_051014445.1 of Colletes latitarsis. Classification (NCBI taxonomy): domain Eukaryota; kingdom Metazoa; phylum Arthropoda; class Insecta; order Hymenoptera; family Colletidae; genus Colletes; species Colletes latitarsis. The sequence goes on from NW_027488366.1 coordinate 15,528,555, forward strand.
CAGTGTGGAACCACATTACTACGTGATCCATACCAGAAAAAACCCAGGATCAGTTCAACAAGTATGTGAAGAATGCGAAAGTATGAGTCTGATGAGTGAAAATCCCAGACCTGACCTAGACCTAACATGCGTTATCCTCAAAAATATTGATCGAAACCTGGTTTAGTCGACTGTTTGAGTGTAGTATCACACTACTACGTGACCCAAACCAGAAAAAACCCGGGATCTGTTCAACAAGTATGTGAAAAACGCGAAAGTATGAGCCTGATGAGGGCAAATCCCGGACCTATCCCAGACGTAACTTGCGTTATCCTCTAAAATATTGATCAAAACCAGGTTTAATTGAATGTTTCTGTGTGGTACCACATTACTACGTGATCCAAACCAGTAAAAACCCAGGATCCGTTCTACAAGTATGTGGGGAATGCGAAAGTATGAGTCTGATGAGTGAAAATCCCAGGCCTAACCTAGACCTAACATGCGTTATCCTGAAAGATATTGATCGAAACCTGGTTTAATCGACTGTTTCAGTGTGGTACCACATTACTATGTGATCCAAACCAGAAAATAACCCAGGATCTGTTCAACGAGTATGTGAAGTGTGCGAAAGTATGAGTCTGATGAGGTCAAATCCCAGACCTATCCCAGACCTAACATGTGTTATCCTCTAAAATATTTATCAAGACCAGGTTTAATTGATTGTTTCAGTGTGGACCCACATTACTACGTGATCCAAACCAGAAAAAACACAGGATCCGTTCAACAAGTATGTGAAGAATGCGAAAGTATGAGTCTGATGAGTGAAAATCCCAGGCCTAACCCAGACCTAAGATGCTTTATCCTCTAAAATATTGAGCGAAACCAGGTTTAATGGACTGTTTCAGTGTGGTACCACACTACTACGGGATCCAAACCAGAAAAAACCCAGGATCTGTTCAACAAGTACGTGAAAAACGCGACAGTATGGGCCTGATGAGGGCAAATCCCAGACCTATCCCAGACCTAACTTGCGTTGTCCTCTAAAATATTGATGGAAACCAGGTTTAATTGACTGTTTCAGTGTTGTACTTCATTACTACGTGATGCAATCCAGAAAAGCTCAGGATCTAGCCATCAAGTATGAGAAATATGCGAAAGAATGACCCTGATGAGAGCAAATCCCAGACCTATCCCAGACCTAACTTGCGTTGTCCTCTAAAACATTGATGGAAACCAGGTTTAATTGACTGTTTCAGTGTTGTACTTCATTACTACGTGATGCAATCCAGAAAAAGCTCAGGATCTAGCCATCAAGTATGAGAAATATGCGAAAGAATGAGCCTGATGAGAGCAAATCCCAGACCTATCCCAGACCTAACATGCGTTATCCTCAAAAATATTGTTCGAAACCTGGTTTAATCGACTGTTTCAGTGTGGTACCACATTACTATGTGATCCAAACCAGAAAATGACACAGGATCTGTTCAACGAGTATGTGAAGAAAGCGAAAGTATGAGTCTGATGAGGGCTAATCCCAGACCTATCCCAGACCTAACTTGCGATATCCTCTAAAATATTGATCGAAACCAGGTTTAATTGACTGTTTTATTGTGGTACCACACTACTACAGGATCCAAACCAGAAAAAACCCAGGATCTGTTCAACAAGTATGTGAAAAACGCGAAAGTATGTGCCTGATGAGGGCAAATCCCAGACCTATCCCAGACCTAACTTGCGTTGTCCTCTAAAATATTGATGGAAACCAGGTTTAATTGACTGTTTCAGTGTTGTACCACATTACTACGTGGTACAATCCAGAAACAGCCCAGGATCTAGCCATGAAGTATGAGAGATATGCGAAAGTATGAGCTTGCTGAGGGCAAATCCTAGACCTAACCCAAGCCTAACATGCGTTATCCTCTAAAATATTTATCAAGACCAGGTTTAATTGATTGTTTCACTGTGGACCCACATAACTACGTGATCCAAACCAGAAAAAACCCAGCATCCGTTCAACACGTATGTGAGGAATGCGAAAGTATGAGTCTGATGAGTGAAAATCCCAGGCCTAACCTAGACCTAACATGCGTTATCCTCAAAAATATAGATCGAAACCTGGTTTAATCGACTGTTTCAGGGTGGTACCACATTACTATGTGATCCAAACCAGAAAATAACCCAGGATCTGTTAAACGAGTATGTGAAGTGTGCGAAAGTATGAGGCTGATGAGGGCAAATCCCATACCTATCCCAGACCTAACATGCGTTATCCACTAAAATATTTATCAAGACCAGGTTTAATTGATTGTTTCACTGTGGACCCACATTACTACGTGATCCAAACCAGAAAAAACCCAGCATCCGTTCAACAAGTATGTGAAAAACGCGAAAGTATGAGCCTGATGAGGGCAAATCCCAGACCTATCCCAGACCTAACTTGCGTTGTCCCCTAAAATATTGATGGAAACCAGGTTTAGTTGATTGTTTCAGTGTGGTCTCACATTATTACGTGATCCAAACCAGAAAAAACCCAGGATCTGTTCAACATGTATGAGAAATATGCGAAAGAATGAGCCTGATGAGAGCAAATCCCAGACCTAACCTAGACCTAACATGAATTTTTCTCTAAAATATTGATCGAAACCAGGTTTAATCCACTGCTTCAGTGTGGTACCAAATTACTACGTGATCCAAACCAGAAAAAACCCAGGATCAGTTCAACAAGTATGAGAAGAATGCGAAAGTATGAGTCTCATGAGCGAAAATCCTAGACCTAACCTAGACCCAACATCCGTTATCCTCTAAGCAATTGATCCAAACCAGCTTTAATGGACTGTTTCAGTGTGGTACCACACTACTACGTTGTACAAACCAGAAAAAACCCAGGATCTGTTCAACAAGTATGTGAAAAACGCGAAAGTATGAGCCTGATGAGGGCGAATCCCAGACCTATGCCAGACCTAACTTGCGTTATCCTCTAAAATATTGATCGAAACCAGGTTTAATTGACTGTTTCAGCGTGGTACCACATTACTACGTGATACAAACCAGAAACAGCCCAGGATCTAGCCATGAAGTATGAGAAATATGCGAAAGTATGAGCCTGCTGGGGGCAAATCCTAGACCTAAGCCAAACCTAACATGCGTTATCCTCTAAAATATTTATCAAGACCAGGTTTAATTGATTGTTTCAGTGTGGTACCACATTACTACATGAACCAAACCAGAAAAAACCCAGGATCCGTTCAACAAGTATGTGAAGAATGCGAAAGTATGAGTCTCATGAGCGAAAATCCTAGACCTAACCTAGACCTAACATCCGTTATCCTCTAAAATATTGATCCAAACCAGGTTTAATGGACAGTTTCAGTGTGGTACCACTTTACTACGTGATCCAAAGCAGAAAAAACCCTCGATCAGGTCAACATGTATGTTAAAACTGCGAAAGTATGACCCTGATCAGGGCAAATCCCAGGCCTAACCTAGACCTAACATGCGCTGTCCTCTAAAATATTGATGGAAACCAGGTTTAATTGACTGTTTCAGTGTTGTACTTCATTACTACGTGATCCAATCCTGAAATAGCCCAGGATCGAGCCCTCAAGTATGAGAAATATGCGAAAGAATGAGCCTGATGAGAGAAAATCCCAGGGCTATCCTAGACCTAACATGCGTTATCCTCTAAAATATTTATCAAGACCAGGTTTAATTGAATGTTTCAGAGTGGTACCACATTATTACATGAACCAAAACAGAAAAAACCCAGGACCCGTTCAACAAGTATGTGAACAATGCGAAAGTATGAGTCTCATGATCGAAAATCCCTGGCCTAACCTAGACCTAACTTGCGTTATCCTCTAAAATATTGATCGAAACCAGGTTCAATCGACTGTTTCAGTGTGGTACCACATTACTACGTGATCCAAACCAGAAAAAACCCAGGATCAGTTCAACAAGTATAAGAAGAATGCGAAAGTATGAGTCTGATGGGTGAAAATCCCAGGGCTAACCTAGACCTAACATGCGTTATCCTCTAAAATATTGATCCAAACCAGGTTTAATGGACTGTTTCAGTTTGGTACCACATTACTACGTGATCCAAACCGGGAAAAACCCAGGATCAGTTCAACAAGTATGTGAAGAATGCGAAAGTATGAGTCTGAAGGGGGCAAATCCCAGACCTATCCCAGACCTAACATGCGTTATCCTCTAAAATATATATCTAGACCAGGTTTAATTGATTGTTTCAGTGTGGACCCATATTACTACGTGATCCAAACCAGAAAAAACCCAGGTTCCGTTCAAAAAGTATGTGAAGAATGCGAATGTATGAGTCTGATGAGTGAAAATCCCAGGCCTAACCTAGACCTAACATGAGTTATCCTCAAAAATATTGATCGAAACCAGGTTTAATCGACTGTTTCAGTGTGGTACCACATTACTACGTGATCCAAACCAGAAAAAACCCAGGATCCGTTCAACAAGTATGTGAAGAATGCGAAAGTATGAGTGTGATGTGTGAAAATCCCAGGCCTAACCTAGACCTAACATGCGTTATCCTCAAAAATATTGATCGAAACGTGGTTTAATCGACTCTTTCAGTGTGGTGCCACATTACTATGTGATCCAAACCAGAATTAACCCAGGATCTGTTCAACGAGTATGTGAAGTGTGCGAAAGTATGAGTCTGATGAGGTCAAATCCCAGACCAATCCCAGACTTAACTTGCGTTATCCTCTAAAATATTGATCGAAACGAGGTTTAATCGACTGTTTCAGTGTGGTACCACATTACTACGTGATCCAAACCAGAAAAAACCCAGGATCACTTCAACAAGTATAAGAAGAATGCGAAAGTATGAGTCTGATGAGTGAAAATCCCAGGGCTAACCTAGACCTAACATGCGTTATTCTCTAAAATATTGATCCAAACCAGGTTTAATGGACTGTTTCAGTGTGGTACCACATTACTACGTGATACAAGCCAGACATAACACAGGATCCGTTCAACAAGTATGTGAGGAATGCGAAAGTATGAGTCTGATGAGTGAAAATCCCAGGCCTAACCTAGACCTAACATGCGTTATCCTCAAAAATATTGATCGAAACCTGGTTTAATCGACTGTTTCAGTTTGGTACCACATTACTATGTGATCCAAACCAGAAAATAACCCAGGATCTGTTCAACGAGTATGTGAAGTGTGCGAAAGTATGAGTCTGATGAGGACAAATCCCAGACCTATCCCAGACCTAACATGCGTTATCCTCTAAAAGATTTATCAAGACCAGGTTTAATTGATTGTTTCAGTGTGGACCCACATTACTACGTGATCCAAACCAGAAAAAACCCAGGATCCGTTCAAAAAGTATGTGAAGAATGCGAATGTATGAGTCTGATGAGTGAAAATCCCAGGCCTAACCTAGACCTAACATGAGTTATCCTCAAAAATATTGATCGAAACCTGGTTTAATCGACTGTTTCAGTGTGGTACCACATTACTACGTGATCCAAACCAGAAAAAACCCAGGATCAGTTCAACAAGTATAAGAAGGATGCGAAAGTATGAGTCTGATGGGTGAAAATCCCAGGGCTATCCTAGACCTAACATGAGTTATCCTCAAAAATATTGATCGAAACCAGGTTTAATCGACTGTTTCAGTGTGGTACCACATTACTACGTGATCCAAACCAGAAAAAACCCAGGATCCGTTCAACAAGTATGTGAAGAATGCGAAAGTATGAGTGTGATGTGTGAAAATCCCAGGCCTAACCTAGACCTAACATGCGTTATCCTCAAAAATATTGATCGAAACGTGGTTTAATCGACTCTTTCAGTGTGGTGCCACATTACTATGTGATCCAAACCAGAAAATAACCCAGGATCTGTTCAACGAGTATGTGAAGTGTGCGAAAGTATGAGTCTGATGAGTGAAAATCCCCGGCCTAACCTAGACCTAACTTGCGTTATCCTCTAAAATATTGATCGAAACCAGGTTTAATCGACTGTTTCAGTGTGGTACCACATTACTACGTGATCCAAACCAGAAAAAACCCAGGATCAGTTCAACAAGTATAAGAAGGATGCGAAAGTATGAGTCTGATGGGTGAAAATCCCAGGGCTAACCTAGACCTAACATGCGTTATCCTCTAAAATATTGATCCAAACCAGGTTTAATCGACTGTTTCAGTGTGGACCCACATTACTACGTGATCCAAACCAGAAAAAACCCAGGATCAGTTCAACAAGTATAAGAAGGATGCGAAAGTATGAGTCTGATGGGTGAAAATCCCAGGGCTAACCTAGACCTAACATGCGTTATCCTCTAAAATATTGATCGAAACCAGGTTTAATTGACTGTTTTAGTGTGGTACCACATTACTACGTGATCCAAACCAGAAAAAACCCAGGATCTGTTCAACGAGTATGTGAAAAACGCGAAACTGTGAGCCTGATGAGGGCAAATCTTAGACCTAACCCAGACCTAAGATGCGTTGTCCTCTAAAATATTTATCCAGACCAGGTTTCATTGAATGTTTCAGTGTGGTACCACATAACTACGTGATCCAAACCAGTAAAAACCCAGGATCCGTTTAACAGGTATGTGAGGAATGCGAATGTATGAGTCTGATGAGTGAAAATCCCAGGCCTAACCTAGACCTAACATGCGTTATCCTCAAAAATATTGATCGAAACCTGGTTTAATCGACTGTTTCAGTGTGGTACCACATTACTATGTGATCCAAACCAGAAAATAACCCAGGATCCGTTCAACAAGTATGTGAAGAATGCGAAAGTATGAGTCTGATGAGTGAAAATCCCAGGCCTAACCTAGATCTAACATGCGTTATCCTGAAAGATATTGATCGAAACCTGGTTTAATCGACTGTTTCAGTGTGGTACCACATTACTATGTGATCCAAACCAGAAAATAACCCAGGATCTGTTCAACGAGTATGTGAAGTGAGCGAAAGTATGAGTCTGATGAGGTCAAATCCCAGACCAATCCCAGACTTAACTTGCGTTATCCTCTAAAATATTGATCGAAACCAGGTTTAATCGACTGTTTCAGTGTGGTACCATATTACTACGTGATCCAAACCAGAAAAAACCCAGGATCAGTTCAACAAGTATAAGAAGAATGCGAAAGTATGAGTCTGATGAGTGAAAATCCCAGGGCTAACCTAGACCTAACATGCGTTATCCTCTAAAATATTGATCGAAACCTGGTTTAATCGACTGTCTCAGTTTGGTACCACATTACTATGTGATCCAAACCAGAAAATAACCCAGGATCTGTTCAACGAGTATGTGAAGTGTGCGAAAGTATGAGTCTGATGAGGGCTAATCCCAGACCTATCCCAGACCTAACTTGCGTTATCCTCTAAAATATTGATCGAAACCAGGTTTAACCGACTGTTTCAGTGTGGAACCACATTACTACGTGGTCCAAACCAGAAAAAACCCAGGATCCGTTCTACAAGTATGTGAAGAATGCGAAAGTATGAGTCTGATGAGTGAAAATCCCAGGCCTAACCTAGACCTAACATGCGTTATCCTGAAAAATATTGATCGAAACCTGGTTTAATCGACTGTTTCAGTGTGGTACCACATTACTATGTGATCCAAACCAGAAAATAACCCGGGATCTGTTCAACGAGTATGTGAAGTGTGCGAAAGTATGAGTCTGATGAGGGCAAATCCCAGACCTATCCCAGACCTAACATATGTTATCCTCTAAAATATTTATCAAGACCAGGTTCAATTGATTGTTTCACTGTGGACCCACATTACTACGTGATCCAAACCAGAAAAAACCCAGCATCCGTTCAACACGTATGTGAGGAATGCGAAAGTATGAGCCTGATCAGGGCAAATCCCAGACCTATCCCAGACCTAACTTGCGTTGTCCCCTAAAATATTGATGGAAACCAGGTTTAGTTGATGGTTTCAGTGTGGTCCCACATTATTACGTGATCCAAACCAGAAAAAACCCAGGATCTGTTCAACATGTATGAGAAATATGCGAAAGAATGAGCCTGATGAGAGCAAATCCCAGACCTAACCTAGACCTTACATGAATTTTTCTCTAAAATATTGATCGAAACCAGGTTTAATCCACTGCTTCAGTGTGGTACCAAATTACTACGTGATCCAAACCAGAAAAAACCCAGGATCAGTTCAACAAGTATGAGAAGAATGCGAAAGTATGAGTCTGATGAGTGAAAATCCCAGGGCTAACCTAGACCTAACATGCGTTATCCTCTAAGCAATTGATCCAAACCAGCTTTAATGGACTGTTTCAGTGTGGTACCACACTACTACGTGATACAAACCAGAAAAAACCCAGGATCTGTTCAACAAGTATGTGAAAAACGCGAAAGTATGAGCCTGATGAGGGCGAATCCCAGACCTATGCCAGACCTAACTTGCGTTATCCTCTAAAATATTGATCGAAACCAGGTTTAATTGACTGTTTCAGCGTGGTACCACATTACTACGTGATACAAACCAGAAACAGGCCAGGATCTAGCCATGAAGTATGAGAAATATGCGAAAGTATGAGCCTGCTGGGGGCAAATCCTAGACCTAAGCCAAACCTAACATGCGTTATCCTCTAAAATATTTATCAAGACCAGGTTTAATTGATTGTTTCAGTGTGGTACCACATTACTACATGAACCAAACCAGAAAAAACCCAGGATCCGTCCAACAAGTATGTGAAGAATGCGAAAGTATGAGTCTCATGAGCGAAAATCCTAGACCTAACCTAGACCTAACATGCGTTATCCTCTAAAATATTGATCCAAACCAGGTATAATGGACTGTTTCAGTGTGGTACCACTTTACTACGTGATCCAAAGCAGAAAAAACCCTCGATCAGGTCAACATGTATGTTAAAACTGCGAAAGTATGACCCTGATCAGGGCAAATCCCAGGCCTACCCTAGACCTAACATGCGCTGTCCTCTAAAATATTGATGGAAACCAGGTTTAATTGACTGTTTCAGTGTTGTACTTCATTACTACGTGATCCAATCCAGAAAAAGCCCAGGATCGAGCCCTCAAGTATGAGAAATATGCGAAAGAATGAGCCTGATGAGAGAAAATCCCAGACCTAACCTAGACCTAACATGAATTATTCTCTAAAATATTGGTCGAAACCAGGTTTAATTGACTGATTCAGTGTGGTCCCACATTACTACGTGATCCAAACCAGAAAAAACCCAGGATCCGTTCAACAAGTATGTGAAGAATGTGAAATATGTGTCTGATGAGTGAAAATCCCGGGCCTAACCTAGACCTAGCATGCGTTATCCTCAAAAATATTGATCGAAACGTGGTTTAATCGACTGTTTCAGTGTGGTGCCACATTACTATGTGATCCAAACCAGAAAAAAACCCAGGATCTGTTCAACGAGTATGTGAGGTGTGCGAAAGTATGAGGCTGATGAGGTCAAATCCCAGACCAATCCCAGACTTAACTTGCGTTATCCTCTAAAATATTGATCGAAACCAGGTTTAATCGACTGCTTCAGTGTGGTACCACATTACTACGTGATCCAAACCAGAAAAAACCCAGGATCAGTTCAACAAGTATAAGAAGAATGCGAAAGTATGAGTCTGATGGGTGAAAATCCCAGGGCTAACCTAGACCTAACATGCGTTATCCTCTAAAATATTGATCCAAACCAGGTTTAATGGACTGTTTCAGTGTGGTACCACATTACTACGTGATATAAACCAGAAAAAACCCAGGATCCGTTCAACAAGTATGTGAGGAATGCGAAAGTATGAGTCTGATGAGTGAAAATCCCAGGCCTAACCTAGACCTAACATGCGTTATCCTCAAAAATATTGGTCGAAACCTGGTTTAATCGACTGTTTCAGTTTGGTACCACATTTCTACGTGATACAAACCAGAAAAAACCCAGGATCTGTTCAACAAGTATGTGAGAAACGCGAAAGTATGAGCCTGATGAGGGCGAATCCCAGACCTATGCCAGACCTAACTTGCGTTATCCTCTAAAATATTGATCGAAACCAGGTTTAATTGACTGTTTCAGCGTGGTACCACATTACTACGTGATACAAACCAGAAACAGCTCAGGATCTAGCCATGAAGTGTGAGAAATATGCGAAAGTATGAGCCTGCTGGGGGCAAATCCTAGACCTAAGCCAAACCTAACATGCGTTATCCTCTAAAATATTTATTAAGACCAGGTTTAATTGAATGTTTCAGAGTGGTATCACATTATTACATGAACCAAACCAGAAAAAACCCAGGACCCGTTCAACAAGTATGTGAACAATGCGAAAGTATGAGTCTCATGATCGAAAATCCCAGACCTAACCTAGACCCAACATGCGTTATCCTCTAAAATATTGATCCAAACCAGGTTTAATCGACTGTTTCAGTGTGGTACCACATTACTACGTGATCCAAACCAGAAAAAACCCAGGATCAGTTCAACAAGTATAAGAAGAATGCGAAAGTATGAGTCTGATGGGTGAAAATCCCAGGGCTAACCTAGACCTAACATGCGTTATCCTCTAAAATATTGATCCAAACCAGGTTTAATCGACTGTTTCAGTGTGGTACCACATTACTACGTGATCCAAACCAGAAAAAACCCAGGATCAGTTCAACAAGTATAAGAAGAATGCGAAAGTATGTGTCTGATGGGTGAAAATCCCAGGGCTAACCTAGACCTAACATGCGTTATCCTCTAAAATATTGATCCAAACCAGGTTTAATGGACTGTTTCAGTTTGGTACCACATTACTACGTGATCCAAACCGGAAAAAACCCAGGATCAGTTCAACAAGTATGTGAAGAATGCGAAAGTATGAGTCTGATGGGTGAAAATCCCAGGGCTAACCTAGACCTAACATGCGTTATCCTCTAAAATATTGATCCAAACCAGGTTTAATGGACTGTTTCAGTTTGGTACCACATTACTACGTGATCCAAACCGGAAAAAACCCAGGATCAGTTCAACAAGTATGTGAAGAATGCGAAAGTATGAGTCTGATGGGGGCAAATCCCAGACCTATCCCAGACCTAACATGCGTTATCCTCTAAAATATATATCAAGACCAGGTTTAATTGATTGTTTCAGTGTGGACCCACATTACTACGTGATCCAAACCAGAAAAAACCCAGGATCCGTTCAAAAAGTATGTGAAGAATGCGAATGTATGAGTCTGATGAGTGAAAATCCCAGGCCTAACCTAGACCTAACATGCGTTATCCTCAAAAATATTGATCGAAACCTGGTTTAATCGACTGTTTCAGTGTGGTACCACATTACTATGTGATCCAAACCAGAAAATAACCCAGGATGTGTTCAGCGAGTATGTGAAGTGTGCGAAAGTATGAGTCTGATGAGGGCAAATCCCAGACCTATCCCAGACCTAACACGCGTTATCCTCTAAAATATTTATCCAGACCAGGTTTCATTGAGTGTTTCAGTGTGGTACCACTTTACTACGTGATACAATCCAGAAATAGCCCAGGATCTAGCCATGAAGTATGAGAAATATGCGATAGTAAGAGCCTGATGAGGGCAAATCCTAGACCTATCCCAGACCTAACTTGCGTTATCCTCTAAAATATTGATCGAAACCAGGTTTAATCGACTGTTTCAGTGTGGTACCACATTACTACGTGATCCAAACCAGAAAAAACCCAGGATCAGTTCAACAAGTATAAGAAGGATGCGAAAGTATGAGTCTGATGGGTGAAAATCCCAGGGCTAACCTAGACCTAACATGCGTTATCCTCTAAAATATTGATCCAAACCAGGTTTAATCGACTGTTTCAGTGTGGACCCACATTACTACGTGATCCAAACCAGAAAAAACCCAGGATCAGTTCAACAAGTATAAGAAGGATGCGAAAGTATGAGTCTGATGGGTGAAAATCCCAGGGCTAACCTAGACCTAACATGCGTTATCCTCTAAAATATTGATCGAAACCAGGTTTAATTGACTGTTTTAGTGTGGTACCACATTACTACGTGACCCAAACCTGGAAAAAACCCAGGATCTGTTCAACGAGTATGTGAAAAACGCGAAACTGTGAGCCTGATGAGGGCAAATCTTAGACCTAACCCAGACCTAAGATGCGTTGTCCTCTAAAATATTTATCCAGACCAGGTTTCATTGAATGTTTCAGTGTGGTACCACATAACTACGTGATCCAAACCAGTAAAAACCCAGGATCCGTTTAACAAGTATGTGAGGAATGCGAATGTATGAGTCTGATGAGTGAAAATCCCAGGCCTAACCTAGACCTAACATGCGTTATCCTCAAAAATATTGATCGAAACCTGGTTTAATCGACTGTTTCAGTGTGGTACCACATTACTATGTGATCCAAACCAGAAAATAACCCAGGATCCGTTCAACAAGTATGTGAAGAATGTGAAAGTATGAGTCTGATGAGTGAAAATCCCAGGCCTAACCTAGACCTAACATGCGTTATCCTGAAAGATATTGATCGAAACCTGGTTTAATCGACTGTTTCAGTGTGGTACCACATTACTATGTGATCCAAACCAGAAAATAACCCAGGATCTGTTCAACGAGTATGTGAAGTGTGCGAAAGTATGAGTCTGATGAGGTCAAATCCCAGCCCAATCCCAGACTTAACTTGCGTTATCCTCTAAAATATTGATCGAAACCAGGTTTAATCGACTGTTTCAGTGTGGTACCATATTACTACGTGATCCAAACCAGAAAAAACCCAGGATCAGTTCAACAAGTATAAGAAGAATGCGAAAGTATGAGTCTGATGAGTGAAAATCCCAGGGCTAACCTAGACCTAACATGCGTTATCCTCTAAAATATTGATCGAAACCTGGTTTAATCGACTGTCTCAGTTTGGTACCACATTACTATGTGATCCAAACCAGAAAATAACCCAGGATCTGTTCAACGAGTATGTGAAGTGTGCGAAAGTATGAGTCTGATGAGGGCTAATCCCAGACCTATCCCAGACCTAACTTGCGTTATCCTCTAAAATATTGATCGAAACCAGGTTTAACCGACTGTTTCAGTGTGGAACCACATTACTACGTGGTCCAAACCAGAAAAAACCCAGGATCAGTTCAAGAAGTATGTGAAGAATGCGAAAGTATGAGTCTGATGAGTGAAAATCCCAGGCCTAACCTAGACCTAACATGCGTTATCCTCAAAAATATTGATCGAAACCTGGTTTAGTCGACTGTTTGAGTGTAGTATCACACTACTACGTGACCCAAACCAGAAAAAACCCAGGATCTGTTCAACAAGTATGTGAAAAACGCGAAAGTATGAGCCTGATGAGGGCAAATCCCGGACCTATCACAGACCTAACTTGCGTTATCCTCTAAAATATTGATCGAAACCAGGTTTAATTGAATGTTTCTGTGTGGTACCACATTACTACGTGATCGAAACCAGTAAAAACCCAGGATCCGTTCAACAAGTATGTGAAGAATGCGAAAGTATGAGTCTGATGAGTGAAAATCCCAGGCCTAACCCAGACCTAAGATGCTTTATCCTCTAAAATATTTATCCAGAACAGGTTTCATTGAATGTTTCAGTGTGGTACCACTTTACTACGTGATCCAATCCAGAAATAGCCCAGGATCTAGCCATGAAGTATGTGAAGAATGCGATAGTAAGAGCCTGATGAGGGCAAATCCTAGACCTATCCCAGACCTAACTTGCGTTATCCTCTAAAATATTGATCGAAACCAGGTTTAATCGACTGTTTCAGTGTTGTACTTCATTACTACGTGATGCAATCCAGAAAAAGCTCAGGATCTAGCCATCAAGTATGAGAAATATGCGAAAGAATGAGCCTGATGAGAGCAAATCCCAGACCTATCCCAGACCTAACTTGCGTTGTCCTCTAAAACATTGATGGAAACCAGGTTTAATTGACTGTTTCAGTGTTGTACTTCATTACTACGTGATGCAATCCAGAAAAAGCTCAGGATCTAGCCATCAAGTATGAGAAATATGCGAAAGAATGAGCCTGATGAGAGCAAATCCCAGACCTATCCCAGACCTAACATGCGTTATCCTCAAAAATATTGTTCGAAACCTGGTTTAATCGACTGTTTCAGTGTGGTACGACATTACTATGTGATCCAAACCAGAAAATAACCCAGGATCTGTTCAACGAGTATGTGAAAAACGCGAAAGTATGAGCCTGATGAGGGCAAATCCCGGACCTATCCCAGACCTAACTTGCGTTATCATCTAAAATATTGATCGAAACCAGGTTTAATTGAATGTTTCTGTGTGGTACCACATTACTATGTGATCCAAACCAGAAAATAACTCGGGATCTGTTCAACGAGTATGCGAAGTGTGCGAAAGTATGAGTCTGATGAGGGCAAACCCAGACCTATCCCAGACCTAACATGTGTTATCCTCTAAAATATTTATCAAGACCAGGTTTAATTGATTGTTTCAGTGTGGACCCACATTACTACGTGATCCAAACCAGAAAAAACCCAGGATCCGTTCAACAAGTATGTGAAGAATGCGAAAGTATGAGTCTGATGAGTGAAAATCCCAGGCCTAACCCAGACCTAAGATGCCTTATCCTCTAAAATATTTATCCAGAACAGGTTTCATTGAATGTTTCAGTGTGGTACCACTTTACTACGTGATCCAATCCAGAAATAGCCCAGGATCTAGCCATGAAGTATGAGAAATATGCGATAGTAAGAGCCTGATGAGGGCAAATCCTAGACCTATCCCAGACCTAACTTGCGTTATCCTCTAAAATATTGATCGAAACCAGGTTTAATTGACTGTTTCAGCGTGGTACCACATTACTACGTGATCCAAACCAGACAAAAATACCCAGGATCCGTTCAACAAGTATGTGAGGAATGCGAAAGTATGAGTCTGATGAGTGAAAATCCCAGGCCTAACCTAGACCTAACATGCGTTGTCCTCAAAAATATTGATCGAAACCTGGTTTAATCGACTGTTTCAGTGTGGTACCACATTACTATGTGATCCAAACCAGTAAAAACCCAGGATCTGTTCAACGAGTATGTGAAGTGTGCGAAAGTATGAGTCTGATGAGGGCAAATCCCAGACCTATCCCAGACCTAACATGCGTTCTCCTCTAAAATATTTATCAAGACCAGGTTTAATTGATTGTTTCAGTGTGGACCCACATTACTACGTGATCCAAACCAGAAAAAACCCAGGATCCGTACAACAGGTATGTGAAGAATGCGAAAGTATGAGTCTGATGAGTGAAAATCCCAGGCCTAACCTAGACCTAACATGCGTTATCCTAAAAAATATTGATCGAAACCTGGTTTAATCGACTGTTTCAGTGCGGTACCACATTACTATGTGATCCAAACCAGAAGATAACCCAGGATCTGTTCAACGAGTATGTGAAGTGTGCGAAAGTATGAGTCTGATGAGCGCAAATCCCAGACCTATCCCAGACCTAACATGCGTTATCCTCTAAAATATTTATCAAGACCAGGTTTAATTGATTGTTTCAGTGTGGACCCACATAACTACGTGATCCAAACCAGAAAAAACCCAGGATCCGTTCAACAAGTATGTGAAGAATGCGAAAGTATGAGTCTGATGAATGAAAAAACCAGGCCTGTCCTAGACCTATCATGCGTTATCCTCTGAAATATTGAGCGAAACCAGGTTTAATGGACTGTTTCAGTGTGGTACCACACTACTACGGGATCCAAACCAGAAAAAACCCAGGATCTGTTCAACAAGTATGTGAAAAACGCGACAGTATGGGCCTGATGAGGGCAAATCCCAGACCTATCCCAGACCTAACTTGCGTTGTCCTCTAAAATATTGATGGAAACCAGGTTTAATTGACTGTTTCGGTGTTGTACTTCATTACTACGTGATGCAATCCAGAAAAGCTCAGGATCTAGCCATCAAGTATGAGAAATATGCGAAAGAATGAGCCTGATGAGAGCAAATCCCAGACCTATCCCAGACCTAACTTGCGTTGTCCTCTAAAACATTGATGGAAACCAGGTTTAATTGACTGTTTCAGTGTTGTACTTCATTACTACGTGATGCAATCCAGAAAAAGCTCAGGATCTAGCCATCAAGTATGAGAAATATGCGAAAGAATGAGCCTGATGAGAGCAAATCCCAGACCTATCCCAGACCTAACATGCGTTATCCTCAAAAATATTGTTCGAAACCTGGTTTAATCGACTGTTTCAGTGTGGTACCACATTACTATGTGATCCAAACCAGAAAATAACACAGGATCTGTTCAACGAGTATGTGAAGAAAGCGAAAGTATGAGTCTGATGAGGGCTAATCCCAGACCTATCCCAGACCTAACTTGCGATATCCTCTAAAATAATGATCGAAACCAGGTTTAATTGACTGTTTTATTGTGGTACCACACTACTACGGGATCCAAACCAGAAGAAACCCAGGATCTGTTCAACGAGTATGTGAAGAAAGCGAAAGTATGAGTCTGATGAGGGCTAATCCCAGACCTATCCCAGACCTAACTTGCGATATCCTCTAAAATATTGATCGAAACCAGGTTTAATTGACTGTCTTATTGTGGTACCACACTACTACGGGATCCAAACCAGAAAAAACCCAGGATCTGTTCAACAAGTATGTGAAAAACGCGAAAGTATGAGCCTGATGAGGGCAAATCCCAGACCTATCCCAGACCTAACATGCGTTATCCTCAAAAATATAGATCGAAACCTGGTTTAATCGACTGTTTCAGTGTGGTACCACATTACTATGTGATCCAAACCAGAAAATAACCCAGGACCTGTTCAACGAGTATGTGAAGTGTGCGAAAGTATGAGTCTGATGAGGGCAAATCCCATACCTATCCCAGACCTAACATGCGTTATCCTCTAAAATATTTATCAAGACCAGGTTTAATTGATTGTTTCACTGTGGACCCACATTACTACGTGATCCAAACCAGAAAAAACCCAGCATCCGTTCAACACGTATGTGAAGAATGCGAAAGTATGAGTCTGATGAGTGAAAATCCCAGGCCTGACCTAGACCTAACTTGCGTTATCCTCTAAAATATTGATCGAAACCAGGCTTAATTGACTGTTTCAGCGTGGTACCACATTACTACGTGATACAAACCAGAAACAGCCCAGGATCTAGCCATGAAGTATGAGAAATATGCGAAAGTATGAGCCTGCTGGGGGCAAATCCTAGACCTAAGCCAAACCTAACATGCGTTATCCTCTAAAATATTTATCAAGACCAGGTTTAATTGATTGTTTCAGTGTGGTACCACATTACTACGTGAACCAAACCAGAAAAAACCCAGGATCCGTTCAACAAGTATGTGAAGAATGCGAAAGTATGAGTCTCATGAGCGAAAATCCCAGACCTAACCTAGACCTAACATGCGTTATCCTCTAAAATATTGATCCAAACCAGGTTTAATGGACTGTTTCAGTGTGGTACCACTTTACTACGTGATCCAAAGCAGAAAAAACCCTCGATCAGGTCAACATGTATGTTAAAACTCCGAAAGTATGACCCTGATCAGGGCAAGTCCCAGGCCTAACCTAGACCTAACATGCGCTGTCCTCTAAAATATTGATGGAAACCAGGTTTAATTGACTGTTTCAGTGTTGTACTTCATTACTACGTGATCCAATCCAGAAAAAGCCCAGGATCTAGCCCTCAAGTATGAGAAATATGCGAAAGAATGAGCCTGATGAGAGAAAATCCCAGACCTAACCTAGACCTAACATGAATTATTCTCTAAAATATTGGTCGAAACCAGGTTTAATTGACTGATTCAGTGTGGTCCCACATTACTACGTGATCCAAACCAGAAAAAACCCAGGATCCGTTCAACAAGTATGTGAAGAATGTGAAATATGTGTCTGATGAGTGAAAATCCCGGGCCTAACCTAGACCTAACATGCGTTATCCTCAAAAATATTGATCGAAACGTGGTTTAATCGACTGTTTCAGTGTGGTGCCACATTACTATGTGATCCAAACCAGAAAAAAACCCAGGATCTGTTCAACGAGAATGTGAAGTGTGCGAAAGTATGAGGCTGATGAGGTCAAATCCCAGACCAATCCCAGACTTAACTTGCGTTATCCTCTAAAATATTGATCGAAACCAGGTTTAATCGACTGCTTCAGTGTGGTACCACATTACTACGTGATCCAAACCAGAAAAAACCCAGGATCACTTCAACAAGTATGTGAACAATGCGAAAGTATGAGTCTCATGATCGAAAATCCCAGACCTAACCTAGACCTAACATGCGTTATCCTCTAAAATATTCATCCAAACCAGGTTTAATGGACTGTTTCAGTGTGGTACCACTTTACTACGTGATCCAAAGCAGAAAAAAACCCTCGATCAGGTCAACATGTATGTTAAAACTGCGAAAGTATGACCCTGATCAGGGCAAATCCCAGGCCTAACCTAGACCTAACATGCGCTGTCCTCTAAAATATTGATGGAAACCTGGTTTAATTGACTGTTTCAGTGTTGTACTTCATTACTACGTGATCCAATCCAGAAAAAGCCCAGGATCTAGCCATCAAGTATGAGAAATATGCGAAAGTATGAGCCTGCTGGGGGCAAATCCTAGACCTAAGCCAAACCTAACATGCGTTATCCTCTAAAATATTTATCAAGACCAGGTTTAATTGATTGATTCAGTGTGGTCCCACATTACTACGTGATCAAAACCAGAAAAAACCCAGGATCCGTTCAACAAGTATGTGAAGAATGCGAAATATGAGTCTGATGAGTGAAAATCCCGGGCCTAACCCAGACTTAAGATGCTTTATCCTCTAAAATATTTATCCAGAACAGGTTTAATTGAATGTTTCTGTGTGGTACCACATTACTATGTGATCCAAACCAGAAAATAACCCGGGATCTGTTCAACGAGTATGCGAAGTGTGCGAAAGTATGAGTCTGATGAGGGCAAACCCAGACCTATCCCAGACCTAACATGTGTTATCCTCTAAAATATTTATCAAGACCAGGTTTAATTGATTGTTTCAGTGTGGACCCACATTACTACGTGATCCAAACCAGAAAAAACCCAGGATCCGTTCAACAAGTATGTGAAGAATGCGAAAGTATGAGTCTGATGAGTGAAAATCCCAGGCCTAACCCAGACCTAAGATGCATTATCCTCTAAAATATTTATCCAGAACAGGTTTCATTGAATGTTTCAGTGTGGTACCACTTTACTACGTGATCCAAAGCAGAAAAAACCCTCGATCAGGTCAACATGTATGTTAAAACTGCGAAAGTATGACCCTGATCAGGGCAAGTCCCAGGCCTAACCTAGACCTAACATGCGCTGTCCTCTAAAATATTGATGGAAACCAGGTTTAATTGACTGTTTCAGTGTTGTACTTCATTACTACGTGATCCAATCCAGAAAAAGCCCAGGATCTAGCCCTCAAGTATGAGAAATATGCGAAAGAATGAGCCTGATGAGAGAAAATCCCAGACCTAACCTAGACCTAACATGAATTATTCTCTAAAATATTGGTCGAAACCAGGTTTAATTGACTGATTCAGTGTGGTACCACATTACTACATGAACCAAACCAGAAAAAACCCAGCATCCGTTCAACACGTATGTGAAGAATGCGAAAGTATGAGTCTGATGAGTGAAAATCCCAGGCCTGACCTAGACCTAACATGCGTTATCCTCTAAAATATTGAGTGAAACCAGGTTTAATCGACTGTTTCAGTGTGGTACCACATTACTATGTGATCCAAACCAGAAAATAACCCAGGATCCGTTCAACACGTATGTGAAGAATGCGAAAGTATGAGTCTGATGAGTGAAAATCCCAGGCCTGACCTAGACCTAACATGCGTTATCCTCTAAAATATTGAGTGAAACCAGGTTTAATCGACTGCTTCAGTGTGGTACCAAATTACTACGTGATCCAAACCAGAAAAAACCCAGGATCAGTTCAACAAGTATGAGAAGAATGCGAAAGTATGAGTCTGATGAGTGAAAATCCCAGGGCTAACCTAGACCTAACATGCGTTATCCTCTAAGCAATTGATCCAAACCAGCTTTAATGGACTGTTTCAGTGTGGTACCACACTACTACGTGATACAAACCAGAAAAAACCCAGGATCTGTTCAACAACTATGTGAAAAACGCGAAAGTATGAGCCTGATGAGGGCGAATCCCAGACCTATGCCAGACCTAACTTGCGTTATCCTCTAAAGTATTGATCGAAACCAGGTTTAATTGACTGTTTCAGCGTGGTACCACATTACTACGTGATACAAACCAGAAACAGCCCAGGATCTAGCCATGAAGTATGAGAAATATGCGAAAGTATGAGCCTGCTGGGGGCAAATCCTAGACCTAAGCCAAATCTAACATGCGTTATCCTCTAAAATATTTATCAAGACCAGGTTTAATTGATTGTTTCAGTGTGGTACCACATTACTACATGAACCAAACCAGAAAAAACCCAGGATCCGTTCAACAAGTATGTGAAGAATGCGAAAGTATGAGTCTCATGAGCGAAAATCCCAGACCTAACCTAGACCTAACATGCGTTATCCTCTAAAATATTGATCCAAACCAGGTTTAATGGACTGTTTCAGTGTGGTACCACTTTACTACGTGATCCAAAGCAGAAAAAACCCTCGATCAGGTCAACATGTATGTTAAAACTGCGAAAGTATGACCCTGATCAGGGCAAGTCCCAGGCCTAACCTAGACCTAACATGCGCTGTCCTCTAAAATATTGATGGAAACCAGGTTTAATTGACTGTTTCAGTGTTGTACTTCATTACTACGTGATCCAATCCAGAAAAAGCCCAGGATCTAGCCCTCAAGTATGAGAAATATGCGAAAGAATGAGCCTGATGAGAGAAAATCCCAGACCTAACCTAGACCTAACATGAATTATTCTCTAAAATATTGGTCGAAACCAGGTTTAATTGACTGATTCAGTGTGGTCCCACATTACTACGTGATCCAAACCAGAAAAAACCCAGAATCCGTTCAACAAGTATGTGAAGAATGTGAAATATGTGTCTGATGAGTGAAAATCCCGGGCCTAACCTAGACCTAACATGCGTTATCCTCAAAAATATTGATCGAAACGTGGTTTAATCGACTGTTTCAGTGTGGTGCCACATTACTATGTGATCCAAACCAGAAAAAAACCCAGGATCTGTTCAACGAGAATGTGAAGTGTGCGAAAGTATGAGGCTGATGAGGTCAAATCCCAGACCAATCCCAGACTTAACTTGCGTTATCCTCTAAAACATTGATCGAAACCAGGTTTAATCGACTGCTTCAGTGTGGTACCACATTACTACGTGATCCAAACCAGAAAAAACCCAGGATCAGTTCAACAAGTATAAGAAGAATGCGAAAGTATGAGTCTGATGGGTGAAAATCCCAGGGCTAACCTAGACCTAACATGCGTTATCCTCTAAAATATTGATCCAAACCAGGTTTAATGGACTGTTTCAGTGTGGTACCACATTACTACGTGATATAAACCAGAAAAAACCCAGGATCCGTTCAACAAGTATGTGAGGAATGCGAAAGTATGAGTCTGATGAGTGAAAATCCCAGGCCTAACCTAGACCTAACATGCGTTATCCTCAAGAATATTGATCGAAACCTGGTTTAATCGACTGTTTCAGTGTGGTACCACATTACTATGTGATCCAAACCAGTAAAAACCCAGGATCTGTTCAACGAGTATGTGAAGTGTGCGAAAGTATGAGTCTGATGAGGGCTAATCCCAGACCTATCCCAGACCTAACATGCGTTATCCTCTAAAATATTTATCAAGACCAGGTTTAATTGGTTGTTTCAGTGTGGACCCACATTACTACGTGATCCAAACCAGAAAAAACCCAGGATCCGTTCAACAGGTATGTGAAGAATGCGAAAGTATGAGTCTGATGAGTGAAAATCCCAGGCCTAACCTAGACCTAACATGCGTTATCCTAAAAAATATTGATCGAAACCTGGTTTAATCGACTGTTTCAGTGCGGTACCACATTACTATGTGATCCAAACCAGAAGATAACCCAGGATCTGTTCAACGAGTATGTGAAGTGTGCGAAAGTATGAGTCTGATGAGCGCAAATCCCAGACCTATCCCAGACCTAACATGCGTTATCCTCTAAAATATTTATCAAGACCAGGTTTAATTGATTGTTTCAGTGTGGACCCACATAACTACGTGATCCAAACCAGAAAAAACCCAGGATCCGTTCAACAAGTATGTGAAGAATGCGAAAGTATGAGTCTGATGAATGAAAAAACCAGGCCTGACCTAGACCTAACATGCGTTATCCTCTAAAATATTGAGCGAAACCAGGTTTAATGGACTGTTTCAGTGTGGTACCACACTACTACGGGATCCAAACCAGAAAAAACCCGGGATCTGTTCAACAAGTATGTGAAAAACGCGACAGTATGGGCCTGATGAGGGCAAATCCCAGACCTATCCCAGACCTAACTTGCGTTGTCCTCTAAAATATTGATGGAAACCAGGTTCAATTGACTGTTTCAGTGTTGTACTTCATTACTACGTGATGCAATCCAGAAAAGCTCAGGATCTAGCCATCAAGTATGAGAAATATGCGAAAGAATGAGCCTGATGAGAGCAAATCCCAGACCTATCCCAGACCTAACTTGCGTTGTCCTCTAAAACATTGATGGAAACCAGGTTTAATTGACTGTTTCAGTGTTGTACTTCATTACTACGTGATGCAATCCAGAAAAAGCTCAGGATCTAGCCATCAAGTATGAGAAATATGCGAAAGAATGAGCCTGATGAGAGCAAATCCCAGACCTATCCCAGACCTAACATGCGTTATCCTCAAAAATATTGTTCGAAACCTGGTTTAATCGACTGCTTCAGTGTGGTACCACATTACTATGTGATCCAAACCAGAAAATAACACAGGATCTGTTCAACGAGTATGTGAAGAAAGCGAAAGTATGAGTCTGATGAGGGCTAATCCCAGACCTATCGCAGACCTAACTTGCGATATCCTCTAAAATATTGATCGAAACCAGGTTTAATTGACTGTTTTATTGTGGTACCACACTACTACGGGATCCAAACCAGAAAAAACCCAGGATCTGTTCAACGAGTATGTGAAGAAAGCGAAAGTATGAGTCTGATGAGGGCTAATCCCAGACCTATCCCAGACCTAACTTGCGATATCCTCTAAAATATTGATCGAAACCATGTTTAATTGACTGTTTTATTGTGGTACCACACTACTACGGGATCCAAACCAGAAAAAACCCAGGATCTGTTCAACAAGTATGTGAAAAACGCGAAAGTATGAGCCTGATGAGGGCAAATCCCAGACCTATCCCAGACCTAACATGCGTTATCCTCAAAAATATAGATCGAAACCTGGTTTAATCGACTGTTTCAGTGTGGTACCACATTACTATGTGATCCAAACCAGAAAATAACCCAGGACCTGTTCAACGGGTATGTGAAGTGTGCGAAAGTATGAGTCTGATGAGGGCAAATCCCATACCTATCCCAGACCTAACATGCGTTAGCCTCTAAAATATTTATCAAGACCAGGTTTAATTGATTGTTTCACTGTGGACCCACATTACTACGTGATCCAAACCAGAAAAAACCCAGCATCCGTTCAACACGTATGTGAAGAATGCGAAAGTATGAGTCTGATGAGTGAAAATCCCAGGCCTGACCTAGACCTAACATGCGTTATCCTCTAAAATATTGAGTGAAACCAGGTTTAATCGACTGTTTCAGTGTGGTACCACATTACTATGTGATCCAAACCAGAAAATAACCCAGGATCTGTTCAACGAGTATGTGAAGTGTGCGAAAGTATGTGTCTGATGAGGTCAAATCCCAGACCATTCCCAGACTTAACTTGCGTTATCCTCTAAGATATTGATCGAAACCAGGTTTAATCGACTGCTTCAGTGTGGTACCAAATTACTACGTGATCCAAACCATAAAAAACCCAGGATCAGTTCAACAAGTATGAGAAGAATGCGAAAGTATGAGTCTGATGAGTGAAAATCCCAGGGCTAACCTAGACCTAACATGCGTTATCCTCTAAGCAATTGATCCAAACCAGCTTTAATGGACCGTTTCAGTGTGGTACCACACTACTACGTGATACAAACCAGAAAAAACCCAGGATCTGTTCAACAAGTATGTGAAAAACGCGAAAGTATGAGCCTGATGAGGGCGAATCCCAGACCTATGCCAGACCTAACTTGCGTTATCCTCTAAAATATTGATCGAAACCAGGTTTAATTGACTGTTTCAGCGTGGTACCACATTACTACGTGATACAAACCAGAAACAGCCCAAGATCTAGCCATGAGGTATGAGAAATATGCGAAAGTATGAGCCTGCTGGGGGCAAATCCTAGACCTAAGCCAAACCTAACATGCGTTATCCTCTAAAATATTTATCAAGACCAGGTTTAATTGATTGTTTCAGTGTGGTACCACATTACTACGTGAACCAAACCAGAAAAAACCCAGGATCCGTTCAACAAGTATGTGAAGAATGCGAAAGTATGAGTCTCATGAGCGAAAATCCCAGACCTAACCTAGACCTTACATGCGTTATCCTCTAAAATATTGATCCAAACCAGGTTTAATGGACTGTTTCAGTGTGGTACCACTTTACTACGTGATCCAAAGCAGAAAAAACCCTCGATCAGGTCAACATGTATGTTAAAACTGCGAAAGTATGACCCTGATCAGGGCAAATCCCAGGCCTAACCTAGACCTAACATGCGCTGTCCTCTAAAATATTGATGGAAACCAGGTTTAATTGACTGTTTCAGTGTTGTACTTCATTACTACGTGATCCAATCCAGAAAAAGCCCAGGATCTAGCCCTCAAGTATGAGAAATATGCGAAAGAATGAGCGTGATGAGAGAAAATCCCAGACCTAACCTAGACCTAACATGAATTATTCTCTAAAATATTGGTCGAAACCAGGTTTAATTGACTGATTCAGTGTGGTCCCACATTACTACGTGATCCAAACCAGAAAAAACCCAGGATCCGTTCAACAAGTATGTGAAGAATGTGAAATATGTGTCTGATGAGTGAAAATCCCGGGCCTAACCTAGACCTAACATGCGTTATCCTCAAAAATATTGATCGAAACGGGGTTTAATCGACTGTTTCAGTGCGGTGCCACATTACTATGTGATCCAAACCAGAAGAAAACCCAGGATCTGTTCAACGAGAATGTGAAGTGTGCGAAAGTATGAGGCTGATGAGGTCAAATCCCAGACCAATCCCAGACTTAACTTGCGTTATCCTCTATAATATTGATCGAAACCAGGTTTAATCGACTGCTTCAGTGTGGTACCACATTACTACGTGATCCAAACCAGAAAAAACCCAGGATCAGTTCAACAAGTATAAGAAGAATGCGAAAGTATGAGTCTGATGGGTGAAAATCCCAGGGCTAACCTAGACCTAACATGCGTTATCCTCTAAAATATTGATCCAAACCAGGTTTAATGGACTGTTTCAGTGTGGTACCACATTACTACGTGATATAAACCAGAAAAAACCCAGGATCCGTTCAACAAGTATGTGAGGAATGCGAAAGTATGAGTCTCATGATCGAAAATCCCAGACCTAACCTAGACCTAACATGCGTTATCCTCTAAAATATTGATCCAAACCAGGTTTAATGGACTGCTTCAGTGTGGTACCACTTTACTACGTGATCCAAACCAGAAAAAACCCAGGATCAGTTCAACAAGTATAAGAAGAATGCGAAAGTATGAGTCTGATGGGTGAAAATCCCAGACCTATCCCAGACCTAACATGCGTTATCCTCTAAAATATATATCAAGACCAGGTTTAATTGATTGTTTCAGTGTGGACCCACATTACTACGTGATCCAAACCAGAAAAAACCCAGGATCCGTTCAAAAAGTATGTGAAGAATGCGAATATATGAGTCTGATGAGTGAAAATCCCAGGCCTAACCTAGACCTAACATGCGTTATCCTCAAAAATATTGATCGAAACCTGGTTTAATTGACTGTTTTAGTGTGGTACCACATTACTACGTGATCCAAACCAGAAAAAACCCAGGATCTGTTCAACAAGTATGTGAAAAACGCGAAACTGTGAGCCTGATGAGGGCAAATCCTAGACCTAAGCCAAACCTAACATGCGTTATCCTCTAAAATATTTATCAATACCAGGTTTAATTGATTGATTCAGTGTGGTCCCACATTACTACGTGATCAAAACCAGAAAAAACCCAGGATCCGTTCAACAAGTATGTGAAGAATGCGAAATATGAGTCTGATGAGTGAAAATCCCGGGCCTAACCTAGACCTAACTTGCGTTATCCTCTAAAATATTGATCGAAACCAGGTTTAATCGACTGTTTCAGTGTGGTACCACATTACTACGTGATCCAAACCAGAAAAAACCCAGGATCAGTTCAACAAGTATAAGAAGAATGCGAAAGTATGAGTCTGATGGGTGAAAATCCCAGGGCTAACCTAGACCTAACATGCGTTATCCTCTAAAATATTGATCCAAACCAGGTTTAATGGACTGTTTCAGTTTGGAACCACATTACTACGTGATCCAAACCGGAAAAAACCCAGGATCAGTTCAACAAGTATGTGAAGAATGCGAAAGTATGAGTCTGATGGGGGCAAATCCCAGACCTATCCCAGACCTAACATGCGTTATCCTCTAAAATATATATCAAGACCAGGTTTAATTGATTGTTTCAGTGTGGACCCACATTACTACGTGATCCAAACCAGAAAAAACCCAGGATCCGTTCAAAAAGTATGTGAAGAATGCGAATATATGAGTCTGATGAGTGAAAATCCCAGGCCTAACCTATACCTAACATGCGTTATCCTCAAAAATATTGATCGAAACCTGGTTTAATTGACTGTTTTAGTGTGGTACCACATTACTACGTGATCCAAACCAGAAAAAACCCAGGATCTGTTCAACAAGTATGTGAAAAACGCGAAACTGTGAGCCTGATGAGGGCAAATCCTAGACCTAAGCCAAACCTAACATGCGTTATCCTCTAAAATATTTATCAAGACCAGGTTTAATTGATTGATTCAGTGTGGTCCCACATTACTACGTGATCAAAACCAGAAAAAACCCAGGATCCGTTCAACAAGTATGTGAAGAATGCGAAATATGAGTCTGATGAGTGAAAATCCCGGGCCTAACCTAGACCTAACATGCGTTATCCTCTAAAATATTGATCCAAACCAGGTTTAATGGACTGTTTCAGTTTGGAACCACATTACTACGTGATCCAAACCGGAAAAAACCCAGGATCAGTTCAACAAGTATGTGAAGAATGCGACAGTATGAGTCTGATGAGGGCAAATCCCAGACCTATCCCAGACCTAACATGCGTTATCCTCTAAAATATATATCAAGACCAGGTTTAATTGATTGTTTCAGTGTGGACCCACATTACTACGTGATCCAAACCAGAGAAAACCCAGGATCTGTTCGACAAGTATGTGAAAAACGCGAAACTGTGAGCCTGATGAGGGCAAATCTTAGACCTAACCTTGACCTAACATGCGTTATCCTCTAAAATTTTTATCCAGACCAGGTTTCATTGAATGTTTCAGTGTGGTACCACTTTACTACGTGATCCAATCCAGAAATAGCCCAGGATCTAGCCATGAAGTATGAGAAATATGCGAAAGTATGAGCCTGATGAGGGCAAATCCTAGACCTAACCCAGACCTAACATGCGTTATTCTCTAAAATATTGATCGAAGCCAAGTTTAATCGACTGTTTCAGTGTGGAACCACATTACTACGTGATCCAAGCCAGGAAAAAACCCAGGATCTTGTCAACGAGTATGTGAAGTGTGCGATAGTATGAGTCTGATGAGGGCTAATCCCAGACCTATCCCAGACCTAGCTTGCGTTATCCTCTAAGATATTGATGGAAACCAGGTTTAATTGACTATTTCAGTGTTGTACTTCATTACTACGTGATGCAGTCCAGAAAAAGCCCAGGATATAGCCATCAAGTATGAGAAATATGCGAAAGAATGAGCCTGATGAGAGCAAATCCCAGACCTAACCTAGACCTAACATGCGTTATCCTCTAAAATATTTATCAAGACCAGGTTTAATTGAATGTTTCAGTGTGGTACTACATTACTACGTGACCCAAACCAGAAAAAACCCAGGATCTGTTCAACAAGTATGTGAAAAACGCGAAAGAATGAGCCTGATGAGGGCAAATCCCAGACCTATCCCAGACCTAACATGCGTTATCCTCTAAAATATTTATCAAGACCAGGTTTAATTGATTGTTTCGGTGTGGACCCACATTGCTACGTGATCCAAACCAGAAAATAACCCAGGATCTGTTCAACGAGTATGTGAAGTGTGCGAAAGTATGAGTCTGATGAGGGCAAATCCCAGACCTATCCCAGACCTAACATTCGTTATCCTCTAAAATATTTATCAAGACCAGGTTTAATTGATTGTTTCAGTGTGGACCCACATGACTACGTGTTCCAAACCAGAAAAAACCCAGGATCCGTTCAACAAGTATGTGAAGAATGCGAAAGTATGAGTCTGATGAGTGAAAATCCCAGGACTAACCTAGACCTAACATGCGTTATCCTCAAAAATATTGATCGAAACCTGGTTTAATCGACTGTTTCAGTGTGGTACCACATTACTATGTGATCCAAACCAGAAAATAACCCAGGATCTGTTCAACGAGTATGTGAAGTGTGCGAAAGTATGAGTCTGATGAGGTCAAATCCCAGACCAATCCCAGACTTAACTTGCGTTATCCTCTAAAATATTGATCGAAACCAGGTTTAATCGACTGTTTCAGTGTGGTACCACATTACTACGTGATCCAAACGAGAAAAAACCCAGGATCAGTTCAACAAGTATAAGAAGAATGCGAAAGTATGAGTCTGATGAGTGAAAATCCCAGGGCTAACCTAGACCTAACATGCGTTATCCTCTAAAATATTAATCCAAACCAGGTTTAATGGACTGTTTCAGTGTGGTACCACATTACTACGTGGTACAAACCAGAAAAAACCCAGGATCCGTTCAACAAGTATGTGAGGAATGCGAATGTATGAGTCTGATGAGTGAAAATCCCAGGCCTTACCTAGACCTAACTTGCGTTATCCTCTAAAATATTTATCAAGACCAGGTTTAATTGATTGTTTCAGTGTGGACCCACATTACTACGTGATCCAAACCAGAAAAAACCCAGGATCAGTTCAACAAGTACAAGAAGAATGCGAAAGTATGAGCCTGATGAGGGCAAATCCCGGACCTATCCCAGACCTAACTTGCGTTATCCTCTAAAATATTCATCGAAACCAGGTTTAATCGACTGTTTTAGTGTGGTACCACATTACTACGTGATCCAAACCAGAAAAAACCCAGGATCTGTTCAACAAGTATGTGAAAAACGCGAAACTGTGAGCCTGATGAGGGCAAATCTTACACCTAACCCAGACCTAAGATGCGTTATCCTCTAAAATATTTATCCAGACCAGGTTTCATTGAATGTTTCAGTGTGGTACCACTTTACTACGTGATCCAATCCAGAAATAGTCCAGGATCTAGCCATGAAGTATGAGAAATATGCGATAGTAAGAGCCTGATGAGGGCAAATCCAAGACCTATCCCAGACCTAACTTGCGTTATCCTCTAAAGTATTGATCGAAACCAGGTTTAATTGACTGTTTCAGCGTGGTACCACATTACTACGTGATGCAATCCAGAAAAAGCCCAGGATCTAGCCATCAAGTATGAGAAATATGCGAAAGAATGAGCCTGATGAGAGCAAATCCCAGACCTAACCTAGACCTAACATGCGTTATCCTCTAAAATAATGAGCGAAACCAGGTTTAATGGACGGTTTCAGTGTGGTACCACACTACTTCGTGATCCAAACCAGAAAAAATCCAGGATCTGTTCAACAAGTATATGAAAAACGCGAAACTGTGAGCCTGATGTGGGCAAATCTTAGACCTATCCCAGACCTAAGATGCGTTGTCCTCTAAAATATTTATCCAGACCAGGTTTCATTGAATGTTTCAGTGTGGTACCACTTTACTACGTGATCCAATTCAGAAATAGCCCAGGATCTAGCCTTGAAGTATGAGAAATATGTGAAAGTATGAGCCTGATGAGGGCAAATCCTAGACCTAATCCAGACCTAACATGCGTCATCCTCTAAAATATTTATCAAGACCAGGTTTAATTGAATGTTTCAGTGTGGTACCACATTACTATGTGATCCAAACCAGAAAATAACACAGGATCTGTTCAACGAGTATGTGAAATGTGCGAAAGTATGAGCCTGATGAGGGCAAATCCCAGACCTATCCCAGACCTAACATGCGTTATCCTCTAAAATATTTATCAAGAATAA
The DNA here is from genome assembly GCF_051014445.1 of Colletes latitarsis. Taxonomy (NCBI): domain Eukaryota; kingdom Metazoa; phylum Arthropoda; class Insecta; order Hymenoptera; family Colletidae; genus Colletes; species Colletes latitarsis. The sequence goes on from NW_027488366.1 coordinate 15,559,012, forward strand.
GTTTAATTGATTGTTTCAGTGTGGACCCACATTACTACGTGATCCAAACCAGAAAAAACCCAGGATCCGTTCAACAAGTATGTGAAGAATGCGAAAGAATGAGTCTGATGAGTGAAAATCCCAGGCCTGACCTAGACCTAACATGCGTTATCGTCTAAAATATTGAGCGAAACCAGGGTTAATGGACTGTTTCAGTGTGGTACCACACTACTACGGTATCCAAACCAGAAAAAACCCAGGCTCCGTTCAACAAGTATGTGAAGTGTGCGAAAGTATGAGCCTGATATGAGCAAATCCCAGACCTAACCTAGACCCAACATGAATTATTCTCTAAAATATTGGTCGAAACCAGGTTTAATTGACTGTTTCAGTGTGGTCCCACATTACTACGTGACCCAAACCAGAAAAAACCCAGGATCCGTTCAACAAGTATGTGAAGAATGCGAAAGTATGAGTCTGATGAGTGAAAAAACCAGGCCTGACCTAGACCTAACATGCGTTATCCTCTAAAATATTGAGCGAAACCAGGTTTAATGGACTGTTTCAGTGTGGTACCACACTACTACGGTATCCAAACCAGAAAAAACCCAGGATCTGTTCAACTAGTATGTGAAAAACGCGAAAGTATGAGCCTGATGAGGGCAAATCCCAGACCTATCCCTGACCTAACTTGCGTTATCCTCTAAAATATTGATCGAAACAAGGTTTAATCGACTGTTTCAGTGTGGAACCACATTACTACGTGATCCAAACCAGAACAAAACCCAGGATCTTGTCAACGAGTATGTGAATTGTGCGAAAGTATGAGTCTGATGAGGTCAAATCCCAGACCAATCCCAGACTTAACTTGCGTTTTCCTCTAAAATATTGATCGAAACCAGGTTTAATCGACTGTTTCAGTGCGGTACCACATTACTACGTGATCCAAACCAGAAAAAACCCAGGATCAGTTCAACAGGTATGAGAAGAATGCGAAAGTATGAGTCTGATGAGTGAAAATCCCAGACCTATCCCAGACCTAACATGCGTTATCCTCTAAAATATTTATCGAAACCTGGTTTAATCGACTGTTTCAGTTTGGTATCACATTACTATGTGATCCAAACCAGAAAAAACCCAGGATCTGTTCAACAAGTATGTGAAGTGTGCGTAAGTATGAGTCTGATGAGGGCAAATCCCACACCTATCCCAGACCTAACTTGCGTTATCCTCTAAAATATTGATCGAAACTAGGTTTAACCGACTGTTTCAGTTTGGTACCACATTACTATGTGATCCAAACCAGAAAATAACCCAGGATCTGTTCAACGAGTATGTGAAGTGTGCGAAAGTATGTGTCTGATGAGGGCAAATCCCAGACCTATCCCAGACCTAACATGCGTTATCCTCTAAAATATTTATCAAGACCAGGTTTAGTTGATTGTATCAGTGTGTACCCATATTACTACGTGATCCAAACCAGAAAAAACCCAGGATCTGTTCAACAAGTATGTGAAAAACGCGAAAGTATGAGCCTGATGAGGGCAAATCCCAGACCTATCCCAGACCTAACATGCGTTATCCTCTAAAATATTTATCAAGACCAGGTTTAGTTGATTGTATCAGTGTGTACCCATATTACTACGTGATCCAAACCAGAAAAAACCCAGGATCTGTTCAACAAGTATGTGAAAAACGCGAAAGTATGAGCCTGATGAGATCAAATCCCAGACTTATCCCAGACCTAACTTGCGTTATCCTCTAAAATATTGATCGATACCAGGTTTAATTGACTGTTTCAGTGTGGTACCACATTACTACGTAATCCAATCCAGAAATAGCCCAGGATCTAGCCATGAAGTATGAGAAATGTGCGAAAGTATGAGTCTGATGTGGGCAAATCTTGGACCTAACCCAGACCTAAGATGCGTTATCCTCTAAAATATTTATCCAGACCAGGTTTCATTGAATGTTTCAGTGTGGTACCACTTTACTACGTGATACAATGCAGAAACAGCCCAGGATCTAGCCATGAAGTATGAGAAATATGCGAAAGTATGAGCCTGATGAGGGCAAATCCTAGACCTAACCCAGACCTAAGATGCGTTATCCTCTAAAATATTTATCCAGAACAGGTTTCATTGAATGTTTCAGTGTGGTACCACTTTACTACGTGATCCAATCCAGAAATAGCCCAGGATCTAGCCATGAAGTATGAGAAATATGCGAAAGTATGAGCCAGATGAGGGCAAATCCTAGACGTAACCCAGACCTAACATGCGTTATCCTCTAAAATATTTATCAAGACCAGGTTTAATAGAATGTTTCAGTGAGGTACCACATTACTACGTGATCCAAACCAGAAAAAACCCAGGATCCGTTCAACAAGTATGTGAAGAATGCGAATGTATGAGTCTGATCAGTGAAAATCTCAGGCCTTACCAAGACCTAACTTGCGTTGTCCTCTAAAATATTGATGGAAACCAGGTTTCATTGACTGCTTCAGTGTGGTACTACATTACTACGTGAGGTAATCCAGAAAAAGCCCAGGATCTAGCCATCAAGTATGAGAAATATGCGAAAGAATGAGCCTGATGAGAGCAAATCCCAGACCTAACCTAGACCTAACATGCGTTATCCTCTAAAATAATGAGCGAAACCAGGTTTAATGGACGGTTTCAGTGTGGTACCACACTACTTCGTGATCCAAACCAGAAAAAATCCAGGATCTGTTCAACAAGTATATGAAAAACGCGAAACTGTGAGCCTGATGTGGGCAAATCTTAGACCTATCCCAGACCTAAGATGCGTTGTCCTCTAAAATATTTATCCAGACCAGGTTTCATTGAATGTTTCAGTGTGGTACCACTTTACTACGTGATCCAATTCAGAAATAGCCCAGGATCTAGCCTTGAAGTATGAGAAATATGTGAAAGTATGAGCCTGATGAGGGCAAATCCTAGACCTAATCCAGACCTAACATGCGTCATCCTCTAAAATATTTATCAAGACCAGGTTTAATTGAATGTTTCAGTGTGGTACCACATTACTATGTGATCCAAACCAGAAAATAACACAGGATCTGTTCAACGAGTATGTGAAATGTGCGAAAGTATGAGCCTGATGAGGGCAAATCCCAGACCTATCCCAGACCTAACATGCGTTATCCTCTAAAATATTTATCAAGAATAAGTTTAATTGATTGTTTCAGTGTGGACCCACATTACTACGTGATCCAAACCAGAAAAAACCCAGGATCCGTTCAACAAGTATGTGAAGAATGCGAAAGAATGAGTCTGATGAGTGAAAATCCCAGGCCTGACCTAGACCTAACATGCGTTATCGTCTAAAATATTGAGCGAAACCAGGGTTAATGGACTGTTTCAGTGTGGTACCACACTACTACGGTATCCAAACCAGAAAAAACCCAGGCTCCGTTCAACAAGTATGTGAAGTGTGCGAAAGTATGAGCCTGATATGAGCAAATCCCAGACCTAACCTAGACCCAACATGAATTATTCTCTAAAATATTGGTCGAAACCAGGTTTAATTGACTGTTTCAGTGTGGTCCCACATTACTACGTGACCCAAACCAGAAAAAACCCAGGATCCGTTCAACAAGTATGTGAAGAATGCGAAAGTATGAGTCTGATGAGTGAAAAAACCAGGCCTGACCTAGACCTAACATGCGTTATCCTCTAAAATATTGAGCGAAACCAGGTTTAATGGACTGTTTCAGTGTGGTACCACACTACTACGGTATCCAAACCAGAAAAAACCCAGGATCTGTTCAACTAGTATGTGAAAAACGCGAAAGTATGAGCCTGATGAGGGCAAATCCCAGACCTATCCCTGACCTAACTTGCGTTATCCTCTAAAATATTGATCGAAACAAGGTTTAATCGACTGTTTCAGTGTGGAACCACATTACTACGTGATCCAAACCAGAACAAAACCCAGGATCTTGTCAACGAGTATGTGAATTGTGCGAAAGTATGAGTCTGATGAGGTCAAATCCCAGACCAATCCCAGACTTAACTTGCGTTTTCCTCTAAAATATTGATCGAAACCAGGTTTAATCGACTGTTTCAGTGCGGTACCACATTACTACGTGATCCAAACCAGAAAAAACCCAGGATCAGTTCAACAGGTATGAGAAGAATGCGAAAGTATGAGTCTGATGAGTGAAAATCCCAGACCTATCCCAGACCTAACATGCGTTATCCTCTAAAATATTTATCGAAACCTGGTTTAATCGACTGTTTCAGTTTGGTATCACATTACTATGTGATCCAAACCAGAAAAAACCCAGGATCTGTTCAACAAGTATGTGAAGTGTGCGTAAGTATGAGTCTGATGAGGGCAAATCCCACACCTATCCCAGACCTAACTTGCGTTATCCTCTAAAATATTGATCGAAACTAGGTTTAACCGACTGTTTCAGTTTGGTACCACATTACTATGTGATCCAAACCAGAAAATAACCCAGGATCTGTTCAACGAGTATGTGAAGTGTGCGAAAGTATGTGTCTGATGAGGGCAAATCCCAGACCTATCCCAGACCTAACATGCGTTATCCTCTAAAATATTTATCAAGACCAGGTTTAGTTGATTGTATCAGTGTGTACCCATATTACTACGTGATCCAAACCAGAAAAAACCCAGGATCTGTTCAACAAGTATGTGAAAAACGCGAAAGTATGAGCCTGATGAGGGCAAATCCCAGACCTATCCCAGACCTAACATGCGTTATCCTCTAAAATATTTATCAAGACCAGGTTTAGTTGATTGTATCAGTGTGTACCCATATTACTACGTGATCCAAACCAGAAAAAACCCAGGATCTGTTCAACAAGTATGTGAAAAACGCGAAAGTATGAGCCTGATGAGATCAAATCCCAGACTTATCCCAGACCTAACTTGCGTTATCCTCTAAAATATTGATCGATACCAGGTTTAATTGACTGTTTCAGTGTGGTACCACATTACTACGTAATCCAATCCAGAAATAGCCCAGGATCTAGCCATGAAGTATGAGAAATGTGCGAAAGTATGAGTCTGATGTGGGCAAATCTTGGACCTAACCCAGACCTAAGATGCGTTATCCTCTAAAATATTTATCCAGACCAGGTTTCATTGAATGTTTCAGTGTGGTACCACTTTACTACGTGATACAATGCAGAAACAGCCCAGGATCTAGCCATGAAGTATGAGAAATATGCGAAAGTATGAGCCTGATGAGGGCAAATCCTAGACCTAACCCAGACCTAAGATGCGTTATCCTCTAAAATATTTATCCAGAACAGGTTTCATTGAATGTTTCAGTGTGGTACCACTTTACTACGTGATCCAATCCAGAAATAGCCCAGGATCTAGCCATGAAGTATGAGAAATATGCGAAAGTATGAGCCAGATGAGGGCAAATCCTAGACGTAACCCAGACCTAACATGCGTTATCCTCTAAAATATTTATCAAGACCAGGTTTAATAGAATGTTTCAGTGAGGTACCACATTACTACGTGATCCAAACCAGAAAAAACCCAGGATCCGTTCAACAAGTATGTGAAGAATGCGAATGTATGAGTCTGATCAGTGAAAATCTCAGGCCTTACCAAGACCTAACTTGCGTTGTCCTCTAAAATATTGATGGAAACCAGGTTTCATTGACTGCTTCAGTGTGGTACTACATTACTACGTGAGGTAATCCAGAAAAAGCCCAGGATCTAGCCATCAAGTATGAGAAATATGCGAAAGAATGAGCCTGATGAGAGCAAATCCCAGACCTAACCTAGACCTAACATGCGTTATCCTCTAAAATAATGAGCGAAACCAGGTTTAATGGACTGTTTCAGTGTGGTACCACACTACTTCGTGATCCAAACCAGAAAAAACCCAGGATCTGTTCAACAAGTATGTGAAAAACGCGAAACTGTGTGCCTGATGAGGGCGAATCCCAGACCTATGCCAGACCTAACTTGCGTTGTCCTCTAAGATATTGATGGAAACCAGGTTTAATTGACTGTTTCAGTGTTGTACTTCATTACTACGTGATACAAACCAGAAAAAACCCAGGATCTGTTCAACAAATATGTGAAAGACGCGAAAGTATGAGCCTGATGAGGGCGAATCCCAGACCTATGCCAGACCTAACTTGCGTTGTCCTCTAAGATATTGATGGAAACCAGGTTTAATTGACTATTTCAGTGTTGTACTTCATTACTACGTGATGCAGTCCAGAAAAAGCCCAGGATATAGCAATCAAGTATGAGAAATATGCGAAAGAATGAGCCTGATGAGAGCAAATCCCAGACCTAACCCAGACCTAACATGCGTTATCCTCTAAAATATTTATCAAGACCAGGTTTAATTGATTGTTTCAGTGTGGACCCACATTACTACGTGATCCAAACCAGAAAAAACCCAGGATCCGTTCAACAAGTATGTGAAGAATGCGAAAGTATGAGTCTGATGAGTGAAAATCCCAGGCCTAACCTAGACCTAACATTCGTTATCTTCAAAAATATTGATCGGAACCTGGTTTAATCGACTGTTTCAGTGTGGCACCACATTACCATGTGATCCAAACCAGAAAATAACCCAGGATCTGTTCAACGAGTATGTGAAGTGTGCGAAAGTATGAGTCTGATGAGGTCAAATCTCAGACCAATCCCAGACTTAACTTGCGTTATCCTCTAAGATATTGATCGAAACCAGGTTTAATCGACTGTTTCAGTGTGGTACCACATTACTACGTGATCCAAACCAGAAAAAACCCAGGATCAGTTCAGCAAGTATGAGAAGAATGCGAAAGTATGAGTCTGATGAGTGAAAATCCCAGGGCTAACCTAGACCTAACATGCGTTATCCTCTAAAATATTGATCCAAACCAGGTTTAATGGACTGTTTCAGTGTGGTACCACACTACTACGTGATACAAACCAGAAAAAACCCAGGATCTGTTCAACAAGTATGTGAAAAACGCGAAAGTATGAGCCTGATGAGGGCGAATCCCAGACCTATGCCAGACCTAACTTGCGTTGTCGTCTAAAATATTTATCCAGAACAGGTTTCATTGAATGTTTCAGTGTGGTACCATTTTACTACGTGATCCAATCCAGAAATAGCCCGGGATCTAGCCATGAAGTATGAGAAATATGCGATAGTAAGAGCCTGATGAGGGCAAATCCTAGACCTATCCCAGACCTAACTTGCGTTATCCTCTAAAATATTGATCGAAACCAGGTTTAATTGACTGTTTCAGCGTGGTACCACATTACTACGTGATACAATGCAGAAACAGCCCAGGATCTAGCCATGAAGTATGAGAAATATGCGAAAGTATGAGCCTGATGAGGGCAAATCCTAGACGTAACCCAGACCTAACATGCGTTATCCTGTAAAATATTTATCAAGACCAGGTTTAATAGAATGTTTCAGTGTGGTACCACATTACTACGTGATCCAAACCAGAAAAAACCCCGGATCCGTTCAACAAGTATGTGAAGAATGCGAATGTATGAGTCTGATCAGTGAAAATCTCAGGCCTTACCTAGACCTAACTTGCGTTGTCCTCTAAAATATTGATGGAAACCAGGTTTCGTTGACTGTTTCAGTGTGGTACTACGTTACTACGTGATGCAATCCGGAAAAAGCACAGGATCTAGCCATCAAGTATGAGACATATGCGAAAGAATGAGCCTGATGAGAGCAAATCCCAGACCTAACCTAGACCTAACATGTGTTATCCTCTAAAATATTGAGCGAAACCAGGTTTAATGGACGGTTTCAGTGTGGTACCACACTACTTCGTGATCCAAACCAGAAAAAACCCAGGATCTGTTCAACAAGTATATGAAAAACGCGAAACTGTGAGCCTGATGAGGGCAAATCTTAGACCTATCCCAGACCTAAGATGCGTTGTCCTCTAAAATATTTATCCAGACCAGGTTTCATTGAATGTTTCAGTGTGGTACCACTTTAGTACGTGATCCAATTCAGAAATAGCCCAGGATCTAGCCTTGAAGTATGAGAAATATGCGAAAGTATGAGCCTGATGAGGGCAAATCCTAGACCCAACCCAGACCTAACATGCGTCATCCTCTAAAATATTTATCAAGACCAGGTTTAATTGAATGTTTCAGTGTGGTACCACATTACTATGTGATCCAAACCAGAAAATAACGCAGGATCTGTTCAACGAGTATGCGAAGTGTGCGAAAGTATGAGCTTGATGAGGGCAAATCCCAGACCTATCCCAGACCTAACATGCGTTATCCTCTAAAATATTTATCAAGACCAGGTTTAATTGATTGTTTCAGTGTGGACCCACATTACTACGTGATCCAAACCAGAAAAAACCCAGGATCCGTTCAACAAGTATGTGAAGAATGCGAAAGTATGAGTCTGATGAGTGAAAATCCCAGGCCTGACCTAGACCTAACATGCGTTGTCGTCTACAATATTGAGCGAAACCAGGGTTAATGGACTGTTTCAGTGTGGTACCACACTACTACGTGATCCAAACCAGAAAAAACCGAGGATCCGTTCAACAAGTATGTGAAGAATGCGAAAGTATGAGTCTGATGAGTGAAAAAACCAGGCCTGACCAAGACCTAACATGCGTTATCCTCAAAAATATTGATCGAAACCAGGATTAATCGACTGTTTCAGTGTGGAACCACATTACTACGTGATCCAAACCAGAAAAAAAACCCAGGATCTTGTCAACGAGTATGTGAATTGTGCGAAAGTATGAGTCTGATGAGGGCTAATCCCAGACCTATGCCAGACCTAACTTGCGTTGTCCTCTAAAATATTTATCCAGAACAGGTTTCATTGAATGTTTCAGTGTGGTACCATTTTACTACGTGATCCAATCCAGAAATAGCCCGGGATCTAGCCATGAAGTATGAGAAATATGCGATAGTAAGAGCCTGATGAGGGCAAATCCTAGACCTATCCCAGACCTAACTTGCGTTATCCTCTAAAATATTTATCAAGACCAGGTTTAATTGAATGTTTCAGTGTGGTACTACATTACTACGTGACCCAAACCAGAAAATATCCCAGGTTCTGTTCAACGAGTATGTGAAGTGTGCGAAAGTATGAGCCTGATGAGGGCAAATCCCAGACCTATCCCAGACCTAACATGCGTTATCCTCTAAAATATTTATCAAGACCAGGTTTAATTGATTGTTTCGGTGTGGACCCACATTACTACGTGATCCAAACCAGAAAATAACCCAGGATCTGTTCAACGAGTATGTGAAGTGTGCGAAAGTATGAGTCTGATGAGGGCAAATCCCAGACCTATCCCAGACCTAACATTCGTTATCCTCTAAAATATTTATCAAGACCAGGTTTAATTGATTGTTTCAGTGTGGACCCACATTACTACGTGTTCCAAACCAGAAAAAACCCAGGATCCGTTCAACAAGTATGTGAAGAATGCGAAAGTATGAGTCTGATGAGTGAAAATCCCAGGACTAACCTAGACCTAACATGTGTTATCCTCAAAAATATTGATCGAAACCTGGTTTAATCGACTGTTTCAGTGTGGTACCACATTACTATGTGATCCAAACCAGAAAATAACCCAGGATCTGTTCAACGAGTATGTGAAGTGTGCGGAAGTATGAGTCTGATGAGGTCAAATCCCAGACCAATCCCAGACTTAACTTGCGTTATCCTCTAAAATATTGATCGAAACCAGGTTTAATCGACTGTTTCAGTGTGGTACCACATTACTACGTGATCCAAACGAGAAAAAACCCAGGATCAGTTCAACAAGTATAAGAAGAATGCGAAAGTATGAGTCTGATGAGTGAAAATCCCAGGGCTAACCTAGACCTAACATGCGTTATCCTCTAAAATATTAATCCAAACCAGGTTTAATGGACTGTTTCAGTGTGGTACCACATTACTACGTGATACAAACCAGAAAAAACCCAGGATCCGTTCAACAAGTATGTGAGGAATGCGAATGTACGAGTCTGATGAGTGAAAATCCCAGGCCTTACCTAGACCTAACTTGCGTTATCCTCTAAAATATTTATCAAGACCAGGTTTAATTGATTGTTTCAGTGTGGACCCACATTACTACGTGATCCAAACCAGAAAAAACCCAGGATCAGTTCAACAAGTATAAGAAGAATGCGAAAGTATGAGCCTGATGAGGGCAAATCCCGGACCTATCCCAGACCTAACTTGCGTTATCCTCTAAAATATTCATCGAAACCAGGTTTAATCGACTGTTTTAGTGTGGTACCACATTACTACGTGATCCAAACCAGAAAAAACCCAGGATCTGTTCAACAAGTATGTGAAAAACGCGAAACTGTGAGCCTGATGAGGGCAAATCTTAGACCTAACCCAGACCTAAGATGCGTTATCCTCTAAAATATTTATCCAGACCAGGTTTCATTGAATGTTTCAGTGTGGTACCACTTTACTACGTGATCCAATCCAGAAATAGTCCAGGATCTAGCCATGAAGTATGAGAAATATGCGATAGTAAGAGCCTGATGAGGGCAAATCCAAGGCCTATCCCAGACCTAACTTGCGTTATCCTCTAAAGTATTGATCGAAACCAGGTTTAATTGACTGTTTCAGCGTGGTACCACATTACTACGTGATGCAATCCAGAAAAAGCCCAGGATCTAGCCATCAAGTATGAGAAATATGCGAAAGAATGAGCCTGATGAGAGCAAATCCCAGACCTAACCTAGACCTAACATGCGTTATCCTCTAAAATAATGAGCGAAACCAGGTTTAATGGACGGTTTCAGTGTGGTACCACACTACTTCGTGATCCAAACCAGAAAAAATCCAGGATCTGTTCAACAAGTATATGAAAAACGCGAAACTGTGAGCCTGATGAGGGCAAATCTTAGACCTATCCCAGACCTAAGATGCGTTGTCCTCTAAAATATTTATCCAGACCAGGTTTCATTGAATGTTTCAGTGTGGTACCACTTTACTACGTGATCCAATTCAGAAATAGCCCAGGATCTAGCCTTGAAGTATGAGAAATATGCGAAAGTATGAGCCTGATGAGGGCAAATCCTAGACCTAACCCAGACCTAACATGCGTCATCCTCTAAAATATTTATCAAGACCAGGTTTAATTGAATGTTTCAGAGTGGTACCACATTACTATGTGATCCAAACCAGAAAATAACGCAGGATCTGTTCAACGAGTATGTGAAGTGTGCGAAAGTATGAGCCTGATGAGGGCAAATCCCAGACCTATCCCAGACCTAATATGCGTTATCCTGTAAAATATTTATCAAGAATAAGTTTAATTGATTGTTTCAGTGTGGACCCACATTACTACGTGATCCAAACCAGAAAAAACGCAGGATCCGTTCAACAAGTATGTGAAGAATGCGAAAGTATGAGTCTGATGAGTGAAAATCCCAGGCCTGACCTAGACCTAACATGCGTTATCGCCTAAAATATTGAGCGAAACCAGGGTTAATGGACTGTTTCAGTGTGGTCCCACATTACTACGTGACCCAAACCAGAAAAAACCCAGGATCCGTTCAACAAGTATGTGAAGTGCGCGAAAGTATGAGCCTGATGAGAGCAAATCCCAGACCTAACCTAGACCCAACATGAATTATTCTCTAAAATATTGGTCGAAACCAGGGTTAATGGACTGTTTCAGTGTGGTACCACATTACTACGTGATCCAAACCAGAAAAAACCCAGGATCAGTTCAGCAATTATGAGAAGAATGCGAAAGTATGAGTCTGATGAGTGAAAATCCCAGGGCTAACCTAGACCTAACATGCGTTATCCTCAAAAATATTGATCCAAACCAGGTTTAATGGACTGTTTCAGTGTGGTACCACATTACTACGTGATACAAACCAGAAAAAACCCAGGATCCGTTCAACAAGTATGTGAGGAATGCGAATGTATGAGTCTGATGAGTGAAAATCCCAGGCCTTACCTAGACCTAACTTGCGTTATCCTCTAAAATATTTATCAAGACCAGGTTTAATTGATTGTTTCAGTGTGGACCCACATTACTACGTGATCCAAACCAGAAAAAACCCAGGATCAGTTCAACAAGTATAAGATGAATACGAAAGTATGAGCCTGATGAAGGCAAATCCCGGACCTATCCCAGACCTAACTTGCGTTATCCTCTAAAATATTGATGGAAACCAGGTTTAATTGACTGTTTCAGTGTGGTACCACATTACTATGTGATCCAAACCAGAAAATAACCCAGGATCTGTTCAACGAGTATGTGAAGTGAGCAAAAGTATGAGTCTGATGAGGGCAAATCCCAGACCTATCCCAGACATAACTTGCGTTATCCTCTAAAATATTTATCAAGACCAGGTTTAATTGATTGTTTCAGTGTGGACCCACATTACTACGTGATCCAAACCAGAAAAAACCCAGGATCCGTTCAACAGGTATGTGAAGAACGCGAAAGTATGATTCTGATGAGTGAAAAAACCAGGCCTGACCTAGACCTAACATGCGTTATCCTCTAAAATATTGAGCGAAACCAGGATTAATGGACTGTTTCAGTGTGGTACCACACTACTACGGGATCCAAACCAGAAAAAACCCAGGATCTGTTCAACAAGTATGTGAAAAACGCGACAGTATGAGCCTGATGAGGGCAAATCCCAGAACTATCCCAGACCTAACTTGCGTTGTCCTCTAAAATATTGATGGAAACCAGGTTTAATTGACTGTTTCAGTGCTGTACTTCATTACTACGTGATGCAATCCAGAAAAAGCTCAGGATCTAGCCATCAAGTATGAGAAATATGCGAAAGAATGAGCCTGATGAGAGCAAATCCCAGACCTATCCCAGACCTAACTTGCGTTATCCTCCAAAATATTGATCGAAACCAGGTTTAATTGACTGTTTTAGTGTGGTACCACATTACTACGTGATCCAAACCAGAAAAAACCCAGGATCTGTTCAACAAGTATGTGAAAAACGCGAAACTGTGAGCCTGATGAGGGCAAATCTTAGACCTAACCCAGACCTAAGATGCGTTATCCTCTAAAATATTTATCCAGACCCGGTTTCATTGAATGTTTCAGTGTGGTACCACTTTACTACGTGATCCAATCCAGAAATAGCCCAGGATCTAGCCATGAAGTATGAGAAATATGCGATAGTAAGAGCCTGCTGAGGGCAAATCCTAGACCTATCCCAGACCTAACTTGCGTTATCCTCTAAAGTATTGATCGAAACCAGGTTTAATTGACTGTTTCAGCGTGGTATCTCATTACTACGTGAAACAATGCAGAAACAGCCCAGGATCTAGCCATGAAGTATGAGAAATATGCGAAAATATGAGCCTGATGAGGGCAAATCCTAGACGTAACCCAGACCTAACATGCGTTATCCTCTAAAATATTTATCAAGACCAGGTTTAATAGAATGTTTCAGTGTGGTACCACATTACTACGTGATCCAAACCAGAAAAAACCCCGGATCCGTTCAACAAGTATGTGAAGAATGCGAATGTATGAGTCTGATCAGTGAAAATCTCAGGCCTTACCTAGACCTAACTTGCGTTGTCCTCTAAAATATTGATGGAAACCAGGTTTCGTTGACTGTTTCAGTGTGGTACTACGTTACTACGTGATGCAATCCGGATAAAGCACAGGATCTAGCCATCAAGTATGAGACATATGCGAAAGAATGAGCCTGATGAGAGCAAATCCCAGACCTAACCTAGACCTAACATGTGTTATCCTCTAAAATATTGAGCGAAACCAGGTTTGATGGACGGTTTCAGTGTGGTACCACACTACTTCGTGATCCAAACCAGAAAAAACCCAGGATCTGTTCAACAAGTATATGAAAAACGCGAAACTGTGAGCCTGATGAGGGCAAATCTTAGACCTATCCCAGACCTAAGATGCGTTGTCCTCTAAAATATTTATCCAGACCAGGTTTCATTGAATGTTTCAGTGTGGTGCCACTTTACTACGTGATCCAATTCAGAAATAGCCCAGGATCTAGCCTTGAAGTATGAGAAATATGCGAAAGTATGAGCCTGATGAGGGCAAATCCTAGACCCAACCCAGACCTAACATGCGTCATCCTCTAAAATATTTATCAAGACCAGGTTTAATTGAATGTTTCAGTGTGGTACCACATTACTATGTGATCCAAACCAGAAAATAACGCAGGATCTGTTCAACGAGTATGCGAAGTGTGCGAAAGTATGAGCCTGATGAGGGCAAATCCCAGACCTATCCCAGACCTAACATGCGTTATCCTCTAAAATATTTATCAAGACCAGGTTTAATTGATTGTTTCAGTGTGGACCCACATTACTACGTGATCCAAACCAGAAAAAACCCAGGATCCGTTCAACAAGTATGTGAAGAATGCGAAAGTATGAGTCTGATGAGTGAAAATCCTAGGCCTGACCTAGACCTAACATGCGTTGTCGTCTACAATATTGAGCGAAACCAGGGTTAATGGACTGTTTCAGTGTGGTACCACACTACTACGTGATCCAAACCAGAAAAAACCGAGGATCCGTTCAACAAGTATGTGAAGAATGCGAAAGTATGAGTCTGATGAGTGAAAAAACCAGGCCTGACCAAGACCTAACATGCGTTATCCTCAAAAATATTGAGCGAAACCAGGTTTAATGGACTATTTCAGTGTGGTACCACACTACTACGGGATCCAAACCAGAAAAAACCCAGGATCTGTTCAACTAGTATGTGAATTGTGCGAAAGTATGAGTCTGATGAGGGCTAATCCCAGACCTATCCCAGACCTAGCTTGCGTTATCCTCGAAGATATTGATGGAAACCAGGTTTAATTGACTATTTCAGTGTTGTACTTCATTACTACGTGATGCAGTCCAGAAAAAGCCCAGGATATAGCCATCAAGTATGAGAAATATGCGAAAGAATGAGCCTGATGAGAGCAAATCCCAGACCTAACCTAGACCTAACATGCGTTATCCTCTAAAATATTTATCAAGACCAGGTTTAATTGAATGTTTCAGTGTGGTACTACATTACTACGTGACCCAAACCAGAAAATAACCCAGGATCTGTTCAACGAGTATGTGAAGTGTGCGAAAGTATGAGTCTGATGAGGTCAAATCCCAGACCAATCCCAGACTTAACTTGCGTTATCCTCTAAAATATTGATCGAAACCAGGTTTAATCGACTGTTTCAGTGTGGTACCACATTACTACGTGATCCAAACGAGAAAAAACCCAGGATCAGTTCAACAAGTATAAGAAGAATGCGAAAGTATGAGTCTGATGAGTGAAAATCCCAGGGCTAACCTAGACCTAACATGCGTTATCCTCTAAAATATTAATCCAAACCAGGTTTAATGGACTGTTTCAGTGTGGTACCACATTACTACGTGATACAAACCAGAAAGAACCCAGGATCTGTTCAACAAGTATGAGAAGAATGCGAAAGTATGAGTCTGATCAGTGAAAATCTCAGGCCTTACCTAGACCTAACTTGCGTTGTCCTGTAAAATATTGATGGAAACCAGGTTTCGTTGACTGTTTCAGTGTGGTACTACGTTACTACGTGATGCAATCCGGAAAAAGCACAGGATCTAGCCATCAAGTATGAGACATATGCGAAAGAATGAGCCTGATGAGAGCAAATCCCAGACCTAACCTAGACCTAACATGTGTTATCCTCTAAAATATTGAGCGAAACCAGGTTTAATGGACGGTTTCAGTGTGGTACCACACTACTTCGTGATCCAAACCAGAAAAAACCCAGGATCTGTTCAACAAGTATATGAAAAACGCGAAACTGTGAGCCTGATGAGGGCAAATCTTAGACCTATCCCAGACCTAAGATGCGTTGTCCTCTAAAATATTTATCCAGACCAGGTTTCATTGAATGTTTCAGTGTGGTGCCACTTTACTACGTGATCCAATTCAGAAATAGCCCAGGATCTAGCCTTGAAGTATGAGAAATATGCGAAAGTATGAGCCTGATGAGGGCAAATCCTAGACCCAACCCAGACCTAACATGCGTCATCCTCTAAAATATTTATCAAGACCAGGTTTAATTGAATGTTTCAGTGTGGTACCACATTACTATGTGATCCAAACCAGAAAATAACGCAGGATCTGTTCAACGAGTATGCGAAGTGTGCGAAAGTATGAGCCTGATGAGGGCAAATCCCAGACCTATCCCAGACCTAACATGCGTTATCCTCTAAAATATTTATCAAGACCAGGTTTAATTGATTGTTTCAGTGTGGACCCACATTACTACGTGATCCAAACCAGAAAAAACCCAGGATCCGTTCAACAAGTATGTGAAGAATGCGAAAGTATGAGTCTGATGAGTGAAAATCCTAGGCCTGACCTAGACCTAACATGCGTTGTCGTCTACAATATTGAGCGAAACCAGGGTTAATGGACTGTTTCAGTGTGGTACCACACTACTACGTGATCCAAACCAGAAAAAACCGAGGATCCGTTCAACAAGTATGTGAAGAATGCGAAAGTATGAGTCTGATGAGTGAAAAAACCAGGCCTGACCAAGACCTAACATGCGTTATCCTCAAAAATATTGAGCGAAACCAGGTTTAATGGACTATTTCAGTGTGGTACCACACTACTACGGGATCCAAACCAGAAAAAACCCAGGATCTGTTCAACTAGTATGTGAAAAACGCGAAAGTATGAGCCTGATGAGGGCAAATCCCAGACCTATCCCAGACCTAACTTGCGTTATCCTCTAAAATATTGATCGAAACCAGGATTAATCGACTGTTTCAGTGTGGAACCACATTATTACGTGATCCAAACCAGAAAAAAACCCAGGATCTTGTCAACGAGTATGTGAATTGTGCGAAAGTATGAGTCTGATGAGGGCTAATCCCAGACCTATCCCAGACCTAGCTTGCGTTATCCTCGAAGATATTGATGGAAACCAGGTTTAATTGACTATTTCAGTGTTGTACTTCATTACTACGTGATGCAGTCCAGAAAAAGCCCAGGATATAGCCATCAAGTATGAGAAATATGCGAAAGAATGAGCCTGATGAGAGCAAATCCCAGACCTAACCTAGACCTAACATGCGTTATCCTCTAAAATATTTATCAAGACCAGGTTTAATTGAATGTTTCAGTGTGGTACTACATTACTACGTGACCCAAACCAGAAAATAACCCAGGATCTGTTCAACGAGTATGTGAAGTGTGCGAAAGTATGAGTCTGATGAGGTCAAATCCCAGACCAATCCCAGACTTAACTTGCGTTATCCTCTAAAATATTGATCGAAACCAGGTTTAATCGACTGTTTCAGTGTGGTACCACATTACTACGTGATCCAAACGAGAAAAAACCCAGGATCAGTTCAACAAGTATAAGAAGAATGCGAAAGTATGAGTCTGATGAGTGAAAATCCCAGGGCTAACCTAGACCTAACATGCGTTATCCTCTAAAATATTAATCCAAACCAGGTTTAATGGACTGTTTCAGTGTGGTACCACATTACTACGTGATACAAACCAGAAAAAACCCAGGATCCGTTCAACAAGTATGTGAGGAATGCGAATGTATGAGTCTGATGAGTGAAAATCCCAGGCCTTACCTAGACCTAACTTGCGTTATCCTCTAAAATATTTATCAAGACCAGGTTTAATTGATTGTTTCAGTGTGGACCCACATTACTACGTGATCCAAACCAGAAAAAACCCAGGATCAGTTCAACAAGTATAAGAAGAATGCGAAAGTATGAGCCTGATGAGGGCAAATCCCAGACCAATCCCAGACTTAACTTGCGTTATCCTCTAAAATATTGATCGAAACCAGGTTTAATCGACTGTTTTAGTGTGGTACCACATTACTACGTGATCCAAACCAGAAAAAACCCAGGATCTGTTCAACAAGTATGTGAAAAACGCGAAACTGTGAGCCTGATGAGGGCAAATCTTAGACCTAACCCAGACCTAAGATGCGTTATCCTCTAAAATATTTATCCAGACCAGGTTTCATTGAATGTTTCAGTGTGGTACCACTTTACTACGTGATCCAATCCAGAAATAGTCCAGGATCTAGCCATGAAGTATGAGAAATATGCGATAGTAAGAGCCTGATGAGGGCAAATCCAAGACCTATCCCAGACCTAACTTGCGTTATCCTCTAAAGTATTGATCGAAACCAGGTTTAATTGACTGTTTCAGCGTGGTACCACATTACTACGTGATGCAATCCAGAAAAAGCCCAGGATCTAGCCATCAAGTATGAGAAATATGCGAAAGAATGTGCCTGATGAGAGCAATTCCCAGACCTAACCTAGACCTAACATGCGTTATCCTCTAAAATAATGAGCGAAACCAGGTTTAATGGACGGTTTCAGTGTGGTACCACACTACTTCGTGATCCAAACCAGAAAAAACCCAGGATCTGTTCAACAAGTATGTGAAAAACGCGAAACTGTGAGCCTGATGAGGGCAAATCTTAGACCTAACCCAGACCTAAGATGCGTTATCCTCTAAAATATTTATCCAGACCAGGTTTCATTGAATGTTTCAGTGTGGTACCACTTTACTACGTGATCCAATCCAGAAATAGTCCAGGATCTAGCCATGAAGTATGAGAAATATGCGATAGTAAGAGCCTGATGAGGGCAAATCCAAGACCTATCCCAGACCTAACTTGCGTTATCCTCTAAAGTATTGATCGAAACCAGGTTTAATTGACTGTTTCAGCGTGGTACCACATTACTACGTGATGCAATCCAGAAAAAGCCCAGGATCTAGCCATCAAGTATGAGAAATATGCGAAAGAATGAGCCTGATGAGAGCAAATCCCAGACCTAACCTAGACCTAACATGCGTTATCCTCTAAAATAATGAGCGAAACCAGGTTTAATGGACGGTTTCAGTGTGGTACCACACTACTTCGTGATCCAAACCAGAAAAAATCCAGGATCTGTTCAACAAGTATATGAAAAACGCGAAACTGTGAGCCTGATGAGGGCAAATCTTAGACCTATCCCAGACCTAAGATGCGTTGTCCTCTAAAATATTTATCCAGACCAGGTTTCATTGAATGTTTCAGTGTGGTACCACTTTACTACGTGATCCAATTCAGAAATAGCCCAGGATCTAGCCTTGAAGTATGAGAAATATGCGAAAGTATGAGCCAGATGAGGGCAAATCCTAGACCTAACCCAGACCTAACATGCGTCATCCTCTAAAATATTTATCAAGACCAGGTTTAATTGAATGTTTCAGTGTGGTACCACATTACTATGTGATCCAAACCAGAAAATAACGCAGGATCTGTTCAACGAGTATGTGAAGTGTGCGAAAGTATGAGCCTGATGAGGGCAAATCCCAGACCTATCCCAGACCTAACATGCGTTATCCTCTAAAATATTTATCAAGAATAAGTTTAATTGATTGTTTCAGTGTGGACCCACATTACTACGTGATCCAAACCAGAAAAAACCCAGGATCCGTTCAACAAGTATGTGAAGAATGCGAAAGTATGAGCCTGATGAGTGAAAATCCCAGGCCTGACCTAGACCTAACATGCGTTATCGTCTAAAATATTGAGCGAAACCAGGGTTAATGGACTGTTTCAGTGTGGTACCACACTACTACGTGATCCAAACCAGAAAAAACCCAGGATCCGTTCAACAAGTATGTGAAGTGTGCGAAAGTATGAGCCTGATGAGAGCAAATCCCAGACCTAACCTAGACCCAACATGAATTATTCTCTAAAATATTGGTCGAAACCAGGTTTAATTGACTGTTTCAGTGTGGTCCCACATTACTACGTGACCCAAACCAGAAAAAACCCAGGATCCGTTCAACAAGTATGTGAAGAATGCGAAAGTATGAGTCTGATGAGTGAAAAAACCAGGCCTGACCTAGACCTAACATGCGTTATCCTCTAAAATATTGAGCGAAACCAGGTTTAATGGACTGTTTCAGTGTGGTACCACACTACTACGGTATCCAAACCAGAAAAAACCCAGGATCTGTTCAACTAGTATGTGAAAAACGCGAAAGTATGAGCCTGATGAGGGCAAATCCCAGACCTATCCCAGACCTAACTTGCGTTATCCTCTAAAATATTGATCGAAACCAGGTTTAATCGACTGTTTCAGTGTGGAACCACATTACTACGTGATCCAAACCAGAACAAAACCCAGGATCTTGTCAACGAGTATGTGAATTGTGCGAAAGTATGAGTCTGATGAGGTCAAATCCCAGACCAATCCCAGACTTAACTTGCGTTTTCCTCTAAAATATTTATCGAAACCTGGTTTAATCGACTGTTTCAGTTTGGTACCACATTACTATGTGATCCAAACCAGAAAAAACCCAGGATCTGTTCAACAAGTATGTGAAGTGTGCGTAAGTATGAGTCTGATGAGGGCAAATCCCACACCTATCCCAGACCTAACTTGCGTTATCCTCTAAAATATTGATCGAAACTAGGTTTAACCGACTGTTTCAGTTTGGTACCACATTACTATGTGATCCAAACCAGAAAATAACCCAGGATCTGTTCAACGAGTATGTGAAGTGTGCGAAAGTATGAGCCTGATGAGGGCAAATCCCAGACTTATCGCAGACCTAACTTGCGTTATCCTCTAAAATATTTATCAAGACCAGGTTTAGTTGATTGTATCAGTGTGTACCCATATTACTACGTGATCCAAACCAGAAAAAACCCAGGATCTGTTCAACAAGTATGTGAAAAACGCGAAAGTATGAGCCTGATGAGGGCAAATCCCAGACTTATCGCAGACCTAACTTGCGTTATCCTCTAAAATATTGATCGATACCAGGTTTAATTGACTGTTTCAGTGTGGTACCACATTACTACGTAATCCAATCCAGAAATAGCCCAGGATCTAGCCATAAAGTATGAGAAATGTGCGAAAGTATGAGTCTGATGTGGGCAAATCTTGGACCTAACCCAGACCTAAGATGCGTTATCCTCTAAAATATTTATCCAGACCAGGTTTCATTGAATGTTTCAGTGTGGTACCACTTTACTACGTGATCCAATCCAGAAATAGCCAAGGATCTAGCCATGAAGTATGAGAAATATGCGAAAGTATGAGCCTGATGAGGGCAAATCCTAGACCTAACCCAGACCTAAGATGCGTTATCCTCTAAAATATTTATCCAGAACAGGTTTCATTGAATGTTTCAGTGTGGTACCACTTTACTACGTGATCCAATCCAGAAATAGCCCAGGATCTAGCCATGAACTATGAGAAATATGCGATAGTAAGAGCCTGATGAGGGCAAATCCTAGACCTATCCCAGACCTAACTTGCGTTATCCTCTAAAATATTGATCGAAACCAGGTTTAATTGACTGTTTCAGCGTGGTACCACATTACTACGTGATACAATTCAGAAACAGCCCAGGATCTAGCCATGAAGTATGAGAAATATGCGAAAGTATGAGCCAGATGAGGGCAAATCCTAGACGTAACCCAGACCTAACATGCGTTATCCTCTAAAATATTTATCAAGACCAGGTTTAATAGAATGTTTCAGTGTGGTACCACATTACTACGTGATCCAAACCAGAAAAAACCCAGGATCCGTTCAACAAGTATGTGAAGAATGCGAATGTATGAGTCTGATCAGTGAAAATCTCAGGCCTTACCAAGACCTAACTTGCGTTGTCCTCTAAAATATTGATGGAAACCAGGTTTCATTGACTGCTTCAGTGTGGTACTACATTACTACGTGAGGTAATCCAGAAAAAGCCCAGGATCTAGCCATCAAGTATGAGAAATATGCGAAAGAATGAGCCTGATGAGAGCAAATCCCAGACCTAACCTAGACCTAACATGCGTTATCCTCTAAAATAATGAGCGAAACCAGGTTTAATGGACTGTTTCAGTGTGGTACCACACTACTTCGTGATCCAAACCAGAAAAAACCCAGGATCTGTTCAACAAGTATGTGAAAAACGCGAAACTGTGAGCCTGATGAGGGCGAATCCCATACCTATGCCAGACCTAACTTGCGTTGTCCTCTAAGATATTGATGGAAACCAGGTTTAATTGACTGTTTCAGTGTTGTACTTCATTACTACGTGATGCAGTCCAGAAAAAGCCCAGGATATAGCCATCAAGTATGAGAAATATGCGAAAGAATGAGCCTGAAGAGAGCAAATCCCAGACCTAACCTAGACCTAACATGCGTTATCCTCTAAAATATTTATCAAGACCAGGTTTAATTGAATGTTTCAGTGTGGTACCACTTTACTACGTGATCCAAAGCAGAATAAACCCTCGATCAGGTCAACAGGTATGTTAAAACTGCGAAAGTATGACCCTGATGAGTGCAAATCCTAGGCCTAACCTAGACCTAACTTGCGTTATCCTCTAAAATATTGATCGAAACCAGGTTTAATTGACTGTTTCAGTGTGGTACCACATTACTACGTCATACAATCCAGAAACAGCCCAGGATCTAGCCATCCAGTACGAGAAATATGCGAAAGAATGTGCCTGATGAGAGCAAATCCCAGACCTAACCCAGACCTAACATGCGTTATCCTCTAAAATGTTTATCAAGACCAGGTTTAATTGAATGTTTCAGTTTAGCACCACATTACTATGTGATCCAAACCAGAAAATAACCCAGGGTCTGTTCAACGAGTATGTGAAGTGTGCGAAAGTATGAGTCTGATGAGGGCAAATCCCAGACCTATCCCAGACCTAACATGCGTTATCCTCTAAAATATTTATCAAGACCAGGTTTAATTGATTGTTTCAGTGTGGACCCACATTACTACGTGATCCAAACCAGAAAAAACCCAGGATCCGTTCAACAAGTATGTGAAGAATGCGAAAGTATGAGTCTGATGAGTGAAAATCCCAGGCCTAACCTAGACCTAACATGTGTTATCCTCAAAAATATTGATCGAAACCTGGTTTAATCGACCGTTTCAGTGTGGTACCACATTACTATGTGATCCAAACCAGAAAATAACCCAGGATCTGTTCAACGAGTATGTGAAGTGTGCGAAAGTATGAGTCTGATGAGGTCAAATCCCAGACCAATCCAAGACTTAACTTGCGTTATCCTCTAAAATATTGATCGAAACCAGGTTTAATCGACTGTTTCAGTGTGGTACCACATTACTACGTGATCCAAACGAGAAAAAACCCAGGATCAGTTCAACAAGTATAAGAAGAATGCGAAAGTATGAGTCTGATGGGTGAAAATCCCAGGCCTTACCTAGACCTAACTTGCGTTATCCACTAAAATATTTATCAAGACCAGGTTTAATTGATTGTTTCAGTGTGGACCCACATTACTACGTGATCCAAACCAGAAAAAACCCAGGATCAGTTCAACAAGTATAAGAAGAATGCGAAAGTATGAGCCTGTTGAGGGCAAATCCCGGACCTATCCCAGACCTAACCTGCGTTATCCTCTAAAATATTCATCGAAACCAGGTTTAAACGACTGTTTCAGTGTGGTACCACATTACTATGTGATCCAAACCAGAAAATAACCCAGGATCTGTTCAACGAGTATGTGAAGTGTGCGAAAGTATGAGTCTGATGAGGGCAAATCCCAGACCTATCCCAGACCTAACTTGCGTTATCCTCTAAAATATTTATCAAGACCAGGTTTAATTGATTGTTTCAGTGTGGACCCACATTACTACGTGATCCAAACCAGAAAAAACCCAGGATCCGTTCAACAAGTATGTGAAGAATGCGAAAGTATGATTCTGATGAGTGAAGAAACCAGGCCTGACCTAGACCTAACAAGCGCTATCCTCTAAAATATTGAGCGAAACCAGGTTTAATGGACTGTTTCAGTGTGGTACCACACTACTACGGGATCCAAACCAGAAAAAGCCCAGGATCTGTTCAACAAGTATGTGAAAAACGCGACAGTATGAGCCTGATGAGGGCAAATCCCAGACCTATCCCAGACCTAACTTGCGTTGTCCTCTAATATATTGATGGAAACCAGGTTTAATTGACTGTTTCAGTGCTGTACTTCATTACTACGTGATGCAATCCAGAAAAAGCTCAGGATCTAGCCATCAAGAATGAGAAATATGCGAAAGAATGAGCCTGATGAGAGTAAATCCCAGACCTATCCCAGACCTAACTTGCGTTATCCTCCAAAATATTGATCGAAACCAGGTTTAATTGACTGTTTCAGTGTGGTACCACATTACTACGTGATCCGAACCAGAAAAAACCCAGGATCTGTTCAACAAGTATGTGAAAAACGCGAAACTGTGAGCCTGATGAGGGCAAATCTTAGACTTAACCCAGACATAAGATGCGTTATCCTCTAAAATATTTATCCAGACCAGGTTTCATTGAATGTTTCAGTGTGGTACCACTTTACTACGTGATCCAATCCAGAAATAGCCCAGGATCTAGCCATGAAGTATGAGAAATATGCGATAGTAAGAGCCTGATGAGGGCAAATCCTAGACCTATCCCAGACCTAACTTGCGTTATCCTCTAAAGTATTGATCGAAACCAGGTTTAATTGACTGTTTCAGCGTGGTACCACATTACTACGTGAAACAATGCAGAAACAGCCCAGGATCTAGCCATGAAGTATGAGAAATATGCGAAAATATGAGCCTGATGAGGGCAAATCCTAGACGTAACCCAGACCTAACATGCGTTATCCTCTAAAATATTTATCAAGACCAGGTTTAATAGAATGTTTCAGTGTGGTACCACATTACTACGTGATCCAAACCAGAAAAAACCCAGGATCCGTTCAACAAGTATGTGAAGAATGCGAAAGTATGAGCCTGATGAGTGAAAAAACCAGGCCTGACCTAAACCTAACATGCGTTATCCTCTAAAATATTGAGCGAAACCAGGTTTAATGGACTGTTTCAGTGTGGTACCACACTACTGCGGGATCCAAACCAGAAAAAACCCAGGATCTGTTCAACTAGTATGTGAAAAACGCGAAAGTATGAGCCTGATGAGGGCAAATCCCAGACCTATCCCAGACCTAACTTGCGTTATCCTTTAAAATATTGATCGAAACCAGGTTTAATCGACTGTTTCAGTGTGGAACCACATTACTACGTGATCCAAACCAGAAAAAAACCCAGGATCTTGTCAACGAGTATGTGAAAAACGCGAAAGTATGAGCCTGATGAGGGCAAATCCCGGACCTATCCCAGACCTAACTTGCGTTATCCTCAAAAATATTGATCGAAACCTGGTTTAATAGAATGTTTCAGTGTGGTCCCACATTACTACGTGATCCAAACCAGAAAAAACCCAGGATCCGTTCAACAAGTATGTGAAGAATGCGAAAGCATGAGTCTCACGAGTGAAAATCCCAGACCTAACCTAGACCTAACATGCGTTATCCTCTAAAATATTGATGGAAACCTGGTTTAATTGACTGTTTCAGTGTTGTACTTCATTACTACGTGATGCGACCCAGAAAAAGCCCAGGATCTAGCCATCAAGTATGAGAAATATGCGAAAGTATGAGCCTGATGTGGGCAAATCGCAGGCCTAACCAAGACCTAACATGCGTTGTCCTCTAAAATATTGATGGAAACCAGGTTTAATGGACTGTTTCAGTGTGGCACCACTTTACTACGTGATCCAAAGCAGAAAATAACCCAGGATCTGTTCAACGAGTATGTGAACGGTGCGAAAGTATGAGTCTGATGAGGGCAAATCCCAGACCTATCCCAGACCTAACATGCGTTATCCTCTAAAATATTTATCCAGACCAGGTTTAATTGATTGTTTCAGTGTGGTCCCACATTACTACGTGATCCAAACCAGAAAAAACCCAGGATCTGTTCAACAAGTATGTGAAAAACGCGAAAGTATGAGCCTGATGAGGGCAAATCCCGGACCTATCCCAGACCTAACTTGCGTTATCCTCAAAAATATTGATCGAAACCTGGTTTAATAGAATGTTTCAGTGTGGTCCCACATTACTACGTGATCCAAACCAGAAAAAACCCAGGATCCGTTCAACAAGTATGTGAAGAATGCGAAAGTATGAGTCTGATGAGTGAAAATCCCAGGCCTGACCTAGACCTAACATGCGTTATCCTCTAAAATATTGAGCGAAACCAGGTTTAATGGACTGTTTCAGTGTGGTACCACACTACTACGGGATCCCAACCAGAAATAACCCAGGATCTGTTCAACAAGTATGTGAAAAACGCGAAAGTATGAGCTTGATGAGGGCAAATCCCAGACCTATCCCAGACCTAACTTGCGTTGTCCTCTAAAATATTGATGGAAACCAGGTTTAATTGACTGTTTCAGTGTTGTACTTCACTACTACGTGATGCAATCCAGAAAAAGCCCAGGATCTAGCCATCAAGTATGAGAAATATGCGAAAGAATGAGCCTGATAAGAGCAAATCCCAGACCTAAACTAGACCTAACATGAATTATTCTCTTAAATATTGATCGAAACCAGGTGTAATTGATTGTTTCAGTGTGGTCCCACATTACTACGTGATCCAAACCAGAAAAAACCTAGGATCCGTTCAACAAGTATGTGAAGAATACGAAAGTATGAGTCTGATGAGTGAAAATACCAGACCTAACCTAGACCTAACATGCGTTATCCTCAAAAATACTGATCGAAACCTGGTTTAATCGACTGTTTCAGTGTGGTACCACATTACTATGTGATCCAAACAAGAAAGTAACCCAGGATCTGTTCAACGAGTATGTGAAGGGTGCGAAAGTATGAGTCTGACGAGGTCAAATCCCAGACCTATCCCAGACCTAACTTGCGTTATCCTCTAAAATATTTATCAAGACCAGGTTTAATTGAATGATTCAGTGTGGTACCACATTACTACGTGATACAAACCAGAAAAAACCCAGGATCCGTTCAACAAGTATGTGAAGAATGCGAAAGCATGAGTCTCACGAGTGAAAATCCCAGACCTAACCTAGACCTAACATGCGTTATCCTCTAAAATATTGATGGAAACCTGGTTTAATTGACTGTTTCAGTGTTGTACTTCATTACTACGTGATGCGACCCAGAAAAAGCCCAGGATCTAGCCATCAAGTATGAGAAATATGCGAAAGTATGAGCCTGATGTGGGCAAATCGCAGGCCTAACCAAGACCTAACATGCGTTGTCCTCTAAAATATTGATGGAAACCAGGTTTAATGGACTGTTTCAGTGTGGCACCACTTTACTACGTGATCCAAAGCAGAAAATAACCCAGGATCTGTTCAACGAGTATGTGAACGGTGCGAAGGTATGAGTCTGATGAGGTCAAATCCCAGACCTATCCCAGACCTAACTTGCGTTATCCTCTAAAATATTGATCGAAACGAGGTTTAATCGACTGTTTCAGTGTGGTACCACATTACTACGTGATCCAAACCAGAAAAAACCCAGGATCAGTTCAACAAGTACGTGAAAAACGCGAATGTATGAGCCTGATTAGGGCGAATCCCAGACCTATCCCAGACCTAACTTGCGTTATCCTCTAAAATATTGATGGAAACCAGGTTTAATTGACTGTTTCAGTGTTGTACTTCATTACTACGTTATGCAATCCAGAAAAAGCTCAGGATCTAGCCATCAAGTAAGAGAAATATGCGAAAGAATGTGCCTGATTAGAGCAAATCCCAGACCTAACCTAGACCTAACATGAATTATTCTCTAAAATATTGATCGAAACCAGGTTTAATTGACTGTTTCAGTGTGGTCCCACATTGCTACGTGATCCAATTCAGAAATAGCCCAGGATCTAGCCTTGAAGTATGAGAAATATGCGAAAGTATGAGCCTGATGAGGGCAAATCCTAGACCCAACCCAGACCTAACATGCGTCATCCTCTAAAATATTTATCAAGACCAGGTTTAATTGAATGTTTCAGTGTGGTACCACATTACTATGTGATCCAAACCAGAAAATAACGCAGGATCTGTTCAACGAGTATGCGAAGTGTGCGAAAGTATGAGCCTGATGAGGGCAAATCCCAGACCTATCCCAGACCTAACATGCGTTATCCTCTAAAATATTTATCAAGACCAGGTTTAATTGATTGTTTCAGTGTGGACCCACATTACTACGTGATCCAAACCAGAAAAAACCCAGGATCCGTTCAACAAGTATGTGAAGAATGCGAAAGTATGAGTCTGATGAGTGAAAATCCTAGGCCTGACCTAGACCTAACATGCGTTGTCGTCTACAATATTGAGCGAAACCAGGGTTAATGGACTGTTTCAGTGTGGTACCACACTACTACGTGATCCAAACCAGAAAAAACCGAGGATCCGTTCAACAAGTATGTGAAGAATGCGAAAGTATGAGTCTGATGAGTGAAAAAACCAGGCCTGACCAAGACCTAACATGCGTTATCCTCAAAAATATTGAGCGAAACCAGGTTTAATGGACTATTTCAGTGTGGTACCACACTACTACGGGATCCAAACCAGAAAAAACCCAGGATCTGTTCAACTAGTATGTGAAAAACGCGAAAGTATGAGCCTGATGAGGGCAAATCCCAGACCTATCCCAGACCTAACTTGCGTTATCCTCTAAAATATTGATCGAAACCAGGATTAATCGACTGTTTCAGTGTGGAACCACATTATTACGTGATCCAAACCAGAAAAAAACCCAGGATCTTGTCAACGAGTATGTGAATTGTGCGAAAGTATGAGTCTGATGAGGGCTAATCCCAGACCTATCCCAGACCTAGCTTGCGTTATCCTCGAAGATATTGATGGAAACCAGGTTTAATTGACTATTTCAGTGTTGTACTTCATTACTACGTGATGCAGTCCAGAAAAAGCCCAGGATATAGCCATCAAGTATGAGAAATATGCGAAAGAATGAGCCTGATGAGAGCAAATCCCAGACCTAACCTAGACCTAACATGCGTTATCCTCTAAAATATTTATCAAGACCAGGTTTAATTGAATGTTTCAGTGTGGTACTACATTACTACGTGACCCAAACCAGAAAATAACCCAGGATCTGTTCAACGAGTATGTGAAGTGTGCGAAAGTATGAGTCTGATGAGGTCAAATCCCAGACCAATCCCAGACTTAACTTGCGTTATCCTCTAAAATATTGATCGAAACCAGGTTTAATCGACTGTTTCAGTGTGGTACCACATTACTACGTGATCCAAACGAGAAAAAACCCAGGATCAGTTCAACAAGTATAAGAAGAATGCGAAAGTATGAGTCTGATGAGTGAAAATCCCAGGGCTAACCTAGACCTAACATGCGTTATCCTCTAAAATATTAATCCAAACCAGGTTTAATGGACTGTTTCAGTGTGGTACCACATTACTACGTGATACAAACCAGAAAAAACCCAGGATCTGTTCAACAAGTATGAGAAGAATGCGAAAGTATGAGTCTGATCAGTGAAAATCTCAGGCCTTACCTAGACCTAACTTGCGTTGTCCTCTAAAATATTGATGGAAACCAGGTTTCGTTGACTGTTTCAGTGTGGTACTACGTTACTACGTGATGCAATCCGGAAAAAGCACAGGATCTAGCCATCAAGTATGAGACAAATGCGAAAGAATGAGCCTGATGAGAGCAAATCCCAGACCTAACCTAGACCTAACATGTGTTATCCTCTAAAATATTGAGCGAAACCAGGTTTAATGGACGGTTTCAGTGTGGTACCACACTACTTCGTGATCCAAACCAGAAAAAACCCAGGATCTGTTCAACAAGTATATGAAAAACGCGAAACTGTGAGCCTGATGAGGGCAAATCTTAGACCTATCCCAGACCTAAGATGCGTTGTCCTCTAAAATATTTATCCAGACCAGGTTTCATTGAATGTTTCAGTGTGGTGCCACTTTACTACGTGATCCAATTCAGAAATAGCCCAGGATCTAGCCTTGAAGTATGAGAAATATGCGAAAGTATGAGCCTGATGAGGGCAAATCCTAGACCCAACCCAGACCTAACATGCGTCATCCTCTAAAATATTTATCAAGACCAGGGTTAATTGAATGTTTCAGTGTGGTACCACATTACTATGTGATCCAAACCAGAAAATAACGCAGGATCTGTTCAACGAGTATGCGAAGTGTGCGAAAGTATGAGCCTGATGAGGGCAAATCCCAGACCTATCCCAGACCTAACATGCGTTATCCTCTAAAATATTTATCAAGACCAGGTTTAATTGATTGTTTCAGTGTGGACCCACATTACTACGTGATCCAAACCAGAAAAAACCCAGGATCCGTTCAACAAGTATGTGAAGAATGCGAAAGTATGAGTCTGATGAGTGAAAATCCTAGGCCTGACCTAGACCTAACATGCGTTGTCGTCTACAATATTGAGCGAAACCAGGGTTAATGGACTGTTTCAGTGTGGTACCACACTACTACGTGATCCAAACCAGAAAAAACCGAGGATCCGTTCAACAAGTATGTGAAGAATGCGAAAGTATGAGTCTGATGAGTGAAAAAACCAGGCCTGACCAAGACCTAACATGCGTTATCCTCAAAAATATTGAGCGAAACCAGGTTTAATGGACTATTTCAGTGTGGTACCACACTACTACGGGATCCAAACCTGAAAAAACCCAGGATCTGTTCAACTAGTATGTGAAAAACGCGAAAGTATGAGCCTGATGAGGGCAAATCCCAGACCTATCCCAGACCTAACTTGCGTTATCCTCTAAAATATTGATCGAAACCAGGATTAATCGACTGTTTCAGTGTGGAACCACATTATTACGTGATCCAAACCAGAAAAAAACCCAGGATCTTGTCAACGAGTATGTGAATTGTGCGAAAGTATGAGTCTGATGAGGGCTAATCCCAGACCTATCCCAGACCTAGCTTGCGTTATCCTCGAAGATATTGATGGAAACCAGGTTTAATTGACTATTTCAGTGTTGTACTTCATTACTACGTGATGCAGTCCAGAAAAAGCCCAGGATATAGCCATCAAGTATGAGAAATATGCGAAAGAATGAGCCTGATGAGAGCAAATCCCAGACCTAACCTAGACCTAACATGCGTTATCCTCTAAAATATTTATCAAGACCAGGTTTAATTGAATGTTTCAGTGTGGTACTACATTACTACGTGACCCAAACCAGAAAATAACCCAGGATCTGTTCAACGAGTATGTGAAGTGTGCGAAAGTATGAGTCTGATGAGGTCAAATCCCAGACCAATCCCAGACTTAACTTGCGTTATCCTCTAAAATATTGATCGAAACCAGGTTTAATCGACTGTTTCAGTGTGGTACCACATTACTACGTGATCCAAACGAGAAAAAACCCAGGATCAGTTCAACAAGTATAAGAAGAATGCGAAAGTATGAGTCTGATGAGTGAAAATCCCAGGGCTAACCTAGACCTAACATGCGTTATCCTCTAAAATATTAATCCAAACCAGGTTTAATGGACTGTTTCAGTGTGGTACCACATTACTACGTGATACAAACCAGAAAAAACCCAGGATCCGTTCAACAAGTATGTGAGGAATGCGAATGTATGAGTCTGATGAGTGAAAATCCCAGGCCTTACCTAGACCTAACTTGCGTTATCCTCTAAAATATTTATCAAGACCAGGTTTAATTGATTGTTTCAGTGTGGACCCACATTACTACGTGATCCAAACCAGAAAAAACCCAGGATCAGTTCAACAAGTATAAGAAGAATGCGAAAGTATGAGCCTGATGAGGGCAAATCCCAGACCAATCCCAGACTTAACTTGCGTTATCCTCTAAAATATTGATCGAAACCAGGTTTAATCGACTGTTTTAGTGTGGTACCACATTACTACGTGATCCAAACCAGAAAAAACCCAGGATCTGTTCAACAAGTATGTGAAAAACGCGAAACTGTGAGCCTGATGAGGGCAAATCTTAGACCTAACCCAGACCTAAGATGCGTTATCCTCTAAAATATTTATCCAGACCAGGTTTCATTGAATGTTTCAGTGTGGTACCACTTTACTACGTGATCCAATCCAGAAATAGTCCAGGATCTAGCCATGAAGTATGAGAAATATGCGATAGTAAGAGCCTGATGAGGGCAAATCCAAGACCTATCCCAGACCTAACTTGCGTTATCCTCTAAAGTATTGATCGAAACCAGGTTTAATTGACTGTTTCAGCGTGGTACCACATTACTACGTGATGCAATCCAGAAAAAGCCCAGGATCTAGCCATCAAGTATGAGAAATATGCGAAAGAATGAGCCTGATGAGAGCAAATCCCAGACCTAACCTAGACCTAACATGCGTTATCCTCTAAAATAATGAGCGAAACCAGGTTTAATGGACGGTTTCAGTGTGGTACCACACTACTTCGTGATCCAAACCAGAAAAAACCCAGGATCTGTTCAACAAGTATGTGAAAAACGCGAAACTGTGAGCCTGATGAGGGCAAATCTTAGACCTAACCCAGACCTAAGATGCGTTATCCTCTAAAATATTTATCCAGACCAGGTTTCATTGAATGTTTCAGTGTGGTACCACTTTACTACGTGATCCAATCCAGAAATAGTCCAGGATCTAGCCATGAAGTATCAGAAATATGCGATAGTAAGAGCCTGATGAGGGCAAATCCAAGACCTATCCCAGACCTAACTTGCGTTATCCTCTAAAGTATTGATCGAAACCAGGTTTAATTGACTGTTTCAGCGTGGTACCACATTACTACGTGATGCAATCCAGAAAAAGCCCAGGATCTAGCCATCAAGTATGAGAAATATGCGAAAGAATGAGCCTGATGAGAGCAAATCCCAGACCTAACCTAGACCTAACATGCGTTATCCTCTAAAATAATGAGCGAAACCAGGTTTAATGGACGGTTTCAGTGTGGTACCACACTACTTCGTGATCCAAACCAGAAAAAATCCAGGATCTGTTCAACAAGTACATGAAAAACGCGAAACTGTGAGCCTGATGAGGGCAAATCTTAGACCTATCCCAGACCTAAGATGCGTTGTCCTCTAAAATATTTATCCAGACCAGGTTTCATTGAATGTTTCAGTGTGGTACCACTTTACTACGTGATCCAATTCAGAAATAGCCCAGGATCTAGCCTTGAAGTATGAGAAATATGCGAAAGTATGAGCCAGATGAGGGCAAATCCTAGACCTAACCCAGACCTAACATGCGTCATCCTCTAAAATATTTATCAAGACCAGGTTTAATTGAATGTTTCAGTGTGGTACCACATTACTATGTGATCCAAACCAGAAAATAACGCAGGATCTGTTCAACGAGTATGTGAAGTGTGCGAAAGTATGAGCCTGATGAGGGCAAATCCCAGACCTATCCCAGACCTAACATGCGTTATCCTCTAAAATATTTATCAAGAATAAGTTTAATTGATTGTTTCAGTGTGGACCCACATTACTACGTGATCCAAACCAGAAAAAACCCAGGATCCGTTCAACAAGTATGTGAAGAATGCGAAAGTATGAGCCTGATGAGTGAAAATCCCAGGCCTGACCTAGACCTAACATGCGTTATCGTCTAAAATATTGAGCGAAACCAGGGTTAATGGACTGTTTCAGTGTGGTACCACACTACTACGTGATCCAAACCAGAAAAAACCCAGGATCCGTTCAACAAGTATGTGAAGTGTGCGAAAGTATGAGCCTGATGAGAGCAAATCCCAGACCTAACCTAGACCCAACATGAATTATTCTCTAAAATATTGGTCGAAACCAGGTTTAATTGACTGTTTCAGTGTGGTCCCACATTACTACGTGACCCAAACCAGAAAAAACCCAGGATCCGTTCAATAAGTATGTGAAGAATGCGAAAGTATGAGTCTGATGAGTGAAAAAACCAGGCCTGACCTAGACCTAACATGCGTTATCCTCTAAAATATTGAGCGAAACCAGGTTTAATGGACTGTTTCAGTGTGGTACCACACTACTACGGTATCCAAACCAGAAAAAACCCAGGATCTGTTCAACTAGTATGTGAAAAACGCGAAAGTATGAGCCTGATGAGGGCAAATCCCAGACCTATCCCAGACCTAACTTGCGTTATCCTCTAAAATATTGATCGAAACCAGGTTTAATCGACTGTTTCAGTGTGGAACCACATTACTACGTGATCCAAACCAGAACAAAACCCAGGATCTTGTCAACGAGTATGTGAATTGTGCGAAAGTATGAGTCTGATGAGGTCAAATCCCAGACCAATCCCAGACTTAACTTGCGTTTTCCTCTAAAATATTGATCGAAACCAGGTTTAATCGACTGTTTCAGTGCGGTACCACATTACTACGTGATCCAAACCAGAAAAAACCCAGGATCAGTTCAACAGGTATGAGAAGAATGCGAAAGTATGAGTCTGATGAGTGAAAATCCCAGACCTATCCCAGACCTAACATGCGTTATCCTCTAAAATATTTATCGAAACCTGGTTTAATCGACTGTTTCAGTTTGGTACCACATTACTATGTGATCCAAACCAGAAAAAACCCAGGATCTGTTCAACAAGTATGTGAAGTGTGCGTAAGTATGAGTCTGATGAGGGCAAATCCCACACCTATCCCAGACCTAACTTGCGTTATCCTCTAAAATATTGATCGAAACTAGGTTTAACCGACTGTTTCAGTTTGGTACCACATTACTATGTGATCCAAACCAGAAAATAACCCAGGATCTGTTCAACGAGTATGTGAAGTGTGCGAAAGTATGAGTCTGATGAGGGCAAATCCCAGACCTATCCCAGACCTAACATGCGTTATCCTCTAAAATATTTATCAAGACCAGGTTTAGTTGATTGTATCAGTGTGTACCCATATTACTACGTGATCCAAACCAGAAAAAACCCAGGATCTGTTCAACAAGTATGTGAAAAACGCGAAAGTATGAGCCTGATGAGGGCAAATCCCAGACCTATCCCAGACCTAACATGCGTTATCCTCTAAAATATTTATCAAGACCAGGTTTAGTTGATTGTATCAGTGTGTACCCATATTACTACGTGATCCAAACCAGAAAAAACCCAGGATCTGTTCAACAAGTATGTGAAAAACGCGAAAGTATGAGCCTGATGAGGGCAAATCCCAGACTTATCGCAGACCTAACTTGCGTTATCCTCTAAAATATTGATCGATACCAGGTTTAATTGACTGTTTCAGTGTGGTACCACATTACTACGTAATCCAATCCAGAAATAGCCCAGGATCTAGCCATAAAGTATGAGAAATGTGCGAAAGTATGAGTCTGATGTGGGCAAATCTTGGACCTAACCCAGACCTAAGATGCGTTATCCTCTAAAATATTTATCCAGACCAGGTTTCATTGAATGTTTCAGTGTGGTACCACTTTACTACGTGATCCAATCCAGAAGTAGCCAAGGATCTAGCCATGAAGTATGAGAAATATGCGAAAGTATGAGCCTGATGAGGGCAAATCCTAGACCTAACCCAGACCTAAGATGCGTTATCCTCTAAAATATTTATCCAGAACAGGTTTCATTGAATGTTTCAGTGTGGTACCACTTTACTACGTGATCCAATCCAGAAATAGCCCAGGATCTAGCCATGAACTATGAGAAATATGCGATAGTAAGAGCCTGATGAGGGCAAATCCTAGACCTATCCCAGACCTAACTTGCGTTATCCTCTAAAATATTGATCGAAACCAGGTTTAATTGACTGTTTCAGCGTGGTACCACATTACTACGTGATACAATTCAGAAACAGCCCAGGATCTAGCCATGAAGTATGAGAAATATGCGAAAGTATGAGCCAGATGAGGGCAAATCCTAGACGTAACCCAGACCTAACATGCGTTATCCTCTAAAATATTTATCAAGACCAGGTTTAATAGAATGTTTCAGTGTGGTACCACATTACTACGTGATCCAAACCAGAAAAAACCCAGGATCCGTTCAACAAGTATGTGAAGAATGCGAATGTATGAGTCTGATCAGTGAAAATCTCAGGCCTTACCAAGACCTAACTTGCGTTGTCCTCTAAAATATTGATGGAAACCAGGTTTCATTGACTGCTTCAGTGTGGTACTACATTACTACGTGAGGTAATCCAGAAAAAGCCCAGGATCTAGCCATCAAGTATGAGAAATATGCGAAAGAATGAGCCTGATGAGAGCAAATCCCAGACCTAACCTAGACCTAACATGCGTTATCCTCTAAAATAATGAGCGAAACCAGGTTTAATGGACTGTTTCAGTGTGGTACCACACTACTTCGTGATCCAAACCAGAAAAAACCCAGGATCTGTTCAACAAGTATGTGAAAAACGCGAAACTGTGAGCCTGATGAGGGCGAATCCCATACCTATGCCAGACCTAACTTGCGTTGTCCTCTAAGATATTGATGGAAACCAGGTTTAATTGACTGTTTCAGTGTTGTACTTCATTACTACGTGATGCAGTCCAGAAAAAGCCCAGGATATAGCCATCAAGTATGAGAAATATGCGAAAGAATGAGCCTGAAGAGAGCAAATCCCAGACCTAACCTAGACCTAACATGCGTTATCCTCTAAAATATTTATCAAGACCAGGTTTAATTGAATGTTTCAGTGTGGTACCACTTTACTACGTGATCCAAAGCAGAATAAACCCTCGATCAGGTCAACAGGTATGTTAAAACTGCGAAAGTATGACCCTGATGAGTGCAAATCCTAGGCCTAACCTAGACCTAACTTGCGTTATCCTCTAAAATATTGATCGAAACCAGGTTTAATTGACTGTTTCAGTGTGGTACCACATTACTACGTCATACAATCCAGAAACGGCCCAGGATCTAGCCATCCAGTACGAGAAATATGCGAAAGAATGTGCCTGATGAGAGCAAATCCCAGACCTAACCCAGACCTAACATGCGTTATCCTCTAAAATGTTTATCAAGACCAGGTTTAATTGAATGTTTCAGTTTAGCACCACATTACTATGTGATCCAAACCAGAAAATAACCCAGGGTCTGTTCAACGAGTATGTGAAGTGTGCGAAAGTATGAGTCTGATGAGGGCAAATCCCAGACCTATCCCAGACCTAACATGCGTTATCCTCTAAAATATTTATCAAGACCAGGTTTAATTGATTGTTTCAGTGTGGACCCACATTACTACGTGATCCAAACCAGAAAAAACCCAGGATCCGTTCAACAAGTATGTGAAGAATGCGAAAGTATGAGTCTGATGAGTGAAAATCCCAGGCCTAACCTAGACCTAACATGTGTTATCCTCAAAAATATTGATCGAAACCTGGTTTAATCGACCGTTTCAGTGTGGTACCACATTACTATGTGATCCAAACCAGAAAATAACCCAGGATCTGTTCAACGAGTATGTGAAGTGTGCGAAAGTATGAGTCTGATGAGGTCAAATCCCAGACCAATCCAAGACTTAACTTGCGTTATCCTCTAAAATATTGATCGAAACCAGGTTTAATCGACTGTTTCAGTGTGGTACCACATTACTACGTGATCCAAACGAGAAAAAACCCAGGATCAGTTCAACAAGTATAAGAAGAATGCGAAAGTATGAGTCTGATGGGTGAAAATCCCAGGCCTTACCTAGACCTAACTTGCGTTATCCACTAAAATATTTATCAAGACCAGGTTTAATTGATTGTTTCAGTGTGGACCCACATTACTACGTGATCCAAACCAGAAAAAACCCAGGATCAGTTCAACAAGTATAAGAAGAATGCGAAAGTATGAGCCTGTTGAGGGCAAATCCCGGACCTATCCCAGACCTAACCTGCGTTATCCTCTAAAATATTCATCGAAACCAGGTTTAAACGACTGTTTCAGTGTGGTACCACATTACTATGTGATCCAAACCAGAAAATAACCCAGGATCTGTTCAACGAGTATGTGAAGTGTGCGAAAGTATGAGTCTGATGAGGGCAAATCCCAGACCTATCCCAGACCTAACTTGCGTTATCCTCTAAAATATTTATCAAGACCAGGTTTAATTGATTGTTTCAGTGTGGACCCACATTACTACGTGATCCAAACCAGAAAAAACCCAGGATCCGTTCAACAAGTATGTGAAGAATGCGAAAGTATGATTCTGATGAGTGAAGAAACCAGGCCTGACCTAGACCTAACAAGCGCTATCCTCTAAAATATTGAGCGAAACCAGGTTTAATGGACTGTTTCAGTGTGGTACCACACTACTACGGGATCCAAACCAGAAAAAGCCCAGGATCTGTTCAACAAGTATGTGAAAAACGCGACAGTATGAGCCTGATGAGGGCAAATCCCAGACCTATCCCAGACCTAACTTGCGTTGTCCTCTAATATATTGATGGAAACCAGGTTTAATTGACTGTTTCAGTACTGTACTTCATTACTACGTGATGCAATCCAGAAAAAGCTCAGGATCTAGCCATCAAGAATGAGAAATATGCGAAAGAATGAGCCTGATGAGAGTAAATCCCAGACCTATCCCAGACCTAACTTGCGTTATCCTCCAAAATATTGATCGAAACCAGGTTTAATTGACTGTTTCAGTGTGGTACCACATTACTACGTGATCCAAACCAGAAAAAACCCAGGATCTGTTCAACAAGTATGTGAAAAACGCGAAACTGTGAGCCTGATGAGGGCAAATCTTAGACTTAACCCAGACATAAGATGCGTTATCCTCTAAAATATTTATCCAGACCAGGTTTCATTGAATGTTTCAGTGTGGTACCACTTTACTACGTGATCCAATCCAGAAATAGCCCAGGATCTAGCCATGAAGTATGAGAAATATGCGATAGTAAGAGCCTGATGAGGGCAAATCCTAGACCTATCCCAGACCTAACTTGCGTTATCCTCTAAAGTATTGATCGAAACCAGGTTTAATTGACTGTTTCAGCGTGGTACCACATTACTACGTGAAACAATGCAGAAACAGCCCAGGATCTAGCCATGAAGTATGAGAAATATGCGAAAATATGAGCCTGATGAGGGCAAATCCTAGACGTAACCCAGACCTAACATGCGTTATCCTCTAAAATATTTATCAAGACCAGGTTTAATAGAATGTTTCAGTGTGGTACCACATTACTACGTGATCCAAACCAGAAAAAACCCAGGATCCGTTCAACAAGTATGTGAAGAATGCGAAAGTATGAGCCTGATGAGTGAAAAAACCAGGCCTGACCTAAACCTAACATGCGTTATCCTCTAAAATATTGAGCGAAACCAGGTTTAATGGACTGTTTCAGTGTGGTACCACACTACTGCGGGATCCAAACCAGAAAAAACCCAGGATCTGTTCAACTAGTATGTGAAAAACGCGAAAGTATGAGCCTGATGAGGGCAAATCCCAGACCTATCCCAGACCTAACTTGCGTTATCCTTTAAAATATTGATCGAAACCAGGTTTAATCGACTGTTTCAGTGTGGAACCACATTACTACGTGATCCAAACCAGAAAAAAACCCAGGATCTTGTCAACGAGTATGTGAATTTTGCGAAAGTATGAGTCTGATGAGGGCTAATCCCAGACCTATCCCAGACCTAGCTTGCGTTATCCTCTAAAATATTGATCGAAACCAGGTTTAATTCACTGTTTTAGTGTGGTACCACATTACTACGTGATCCAAACCAGAAAAAACCCAGGATCTGTTTAACAAGTATGTGAAAAATGCGTATCTGTGAGCCTGATGAGGGCAAATCTTAGACCTAACCCAGACCTAAGATGCGTTATCCTCTAAAATATTTATCCAGAACAGGTTTCATTGAATGTTTCAGTGTGGTACCACTTTACTACGTGATCCAATCCAGAAACAGCCCAGGATCTAGCCATGAAGTATGAGAAATATGC
The DNA here is from genome assembly GCF_051014445.1 of Colletes latitarsis. NCBI lineage: Eukaryota > Metazoa > Arthropoda > Insecta > Hymenoptera > Colletidae > Colletes > Colletes latitarsis. Next base: position 15,598,746 of record NW_027488366.1, read on the forward strand.
GAAAGTATGAGTCTGATGAGTGAAAATCCCAGGCCTAACCTAGACCTAACATGCGTTATCCTCAAAAATATTGATCGAAACCTGGTTTAATCGACTGTTTCAGTGTGGTACCACATTACTATGTGATCCAAACCAGAAAAAACCCAGGATCCGTTCAACAAGTATGTGAAGAATGCGAAAGTATGAGTCTGATGAGGGCAAATCCTAGACCTATCCCAGACCTAACTTGCGTTATCCTCTAAAATATTGATCGAAACCAGGTTTAATTGACTGTTTCAGCGTGGTACCACATTACTACGTGATGCAATCCAGAAAAAGCCCAGGATCTAGCCATCAAGTATGAGAAATATGCGAAAGAATGAGCCTGATGAGAGCAAATCCCAGACCTAACCTAGACCTAACATGCGTTATCCTCTAAAATAATGAGCGAAACCAGGTTTAATGGACTGTTTCAGTGTGGTACCACACTACTTCGTGATCCAAACCAGAAAAAACCCAGGATCTGTTCAACAAGTATGTGAAAAACGCGAAACTGTGAGCCTGATGAGGGCAAATCTTAGACCTAACCCAGACCTAAGATGCGTTATCCTCTAAAATATTTATCCAGACCAGGTTTCATTGAATGTTTCAGTGTAGTATCACACTACTACGTGACCCAAACCAGAAAAAACCCAGGATCTGTTCAACAAGTATGTGAAAAACGCGAAAGTATGAGCCTGATGAGGGCAAATCCCGGACCTATCCCAGACCTAACTTGCGTTATCCTCAAAAATATTGATCGAAACCTGGTTTAATCGACTGTTTCAGTGTGGCACCACATTACTATGTGATCCAAACCAGAAAATAACCCAGGATCTGTTCAACAAGTATGTGAAATGTGCGAAAGTATGAGTCTGATGAGGGCAAATCCCAGACCTATCCCAGACCTAACATGCGTTATCCTCTAAAATATTTATCAAGACCAGGTTTAATTGATTGTTTCAGTGTGGTCCCACATTACTACGTGATCCAAACCAGAAAAAACCCAGGATCCGTTCGACAAGTATGTGAAGAATGCGAAAGTATGGGTCTGATGAGTGAAAATCCCAGACCTAACCTAGACCTAACATGCGTTATCCTCTAAGATATTGATCCAAACCAGGTTTAATGGACTGTTCCAGTGTGTAACCACATTACTACGTGATCCAATCCAGAAATAGCCCAGGATGTAGCCATGAAGTATGAGAAATATGCGAAAGTATGAGCCTGACGAGGGCAAATCCTAGACCTAACCCAGACCTAACATGCGCTATCCTCTAAAATATTTATCAAGACCAGGTTTAATTGATTGTTTCAGTGTGGTCCCACATTACTACGTGATCCAAACCAGAAAAAACCCAGGATCCGTTCAACAAGTATGTGAAGAATGCGAAAGTATGAGTCTGATGAGTGAAAATCCCAGGCCTGACCTAGACCTAACATGCGTTATCCTCTAAAATATTGAGCGAAACCAGGTTTAATGGACTGTTTCAGTGTGGTACCACACTACTACGGGATCCCAACCAGAAATAACCCAGGATCTGTTCAACAAGTATGTGAAAAACGCGAAAGTATGAGCTTGATGAGGGCAAATCCCAGACCTATCCCAGACCTAACTTGCGTTGTCCTCTAAAATATTGATGGAAACCAGGTTTAATTGACTGTTTCAGTGTTGTACTTCACTACTACGTGATGCAATCCAGAAAAAGCCCAGGATCTAGCCATCAAGTATGAGAAATATGCGAAAGAATGAGCCTGATAAGAGCAAATCCCAGACCTAAACTAGACCTAACATGAATTATTCTCTTAAATATTGATCGAAACCAGGTGTAATTGATTGTTTCAGTGTGGTCCCACATTACTACGTGATCCAAACCAGAAAAAACCTAGGATCCGTTCAACAAGTATGTGAAGAATACGAAAGTATGAGTCTGATGAGTGAAAATACCAGACCTAACCTAGACCTAACATGCGTTATCCTCAAAAATACTGATCGAAACCTGGTTTAATCGACTGTTTCAGTGTGGTACCACATTACTATGTGATCCAAACAAGAAAGTAACCCAGGATCTGTTCAACGAGTATGTGAAGGGTGCGAAAGTATGAGTCTGACGAGGTCAAATCCCAGACCTATCCCAGACCTAACTTGCGTTATCCTCTAAAATATTTATCAAGACCAGGTTTAATTGAATGATTCAGTGTGGTACCACATTACTACGTGATACAAACCAGAAAAAACCCAGGATCCGTTCAACAAGTATGTGAAGAATGCGAAAGCATGAGTCTCACGAGTGAAAATCCCAGACCTAACCTAGACCTAACATGCGTTATCCTCTAAAATATTGATGGAAACCTGGTTTAATTGACTGTTTCAGTGTTGTACTTCATTACTACGTGATGCGACCCAGAAAAAGCCCAGGATCTAGCCATCAAGTATGAGAAATATGCGAAAGTATGAGCCTGATGTGGGCAAATCGCAGGCCTAACCAAGACCTAACATGCGTTGTCCTCTAAAATATTGATGGAAACCAGGTTTAATGGACTGTTTCAGTGTGGCACCACTTTACTACGTGATCCAAAGCAGAAAATAACCCAGGATCTGTTCAACGAGTATGTGAACGGTGCGAAGGTATGAGTCTGATGAGGTCAAATCCCAGACCTATCCCAGACCTAACTTGCGTTATCCTCTAAAATATTGATCGAAACGAGGTTTAATCGACTGTTTCAGTGTGGTACCACATTACTACGTGATCCAAACCAGAAAAAACCCAGGATCAGTTCAACAAGTACGTGAAAAACGCGAATGTATGAGCCTGATTAGGGCGAATCCCAGACCTATCCCAGACCTAACTTGCGTTATCCTCTAAAATATTGATGGAAACCAGGTTTAATTGACTGTTTCAGTGTTGTACTTCATTACTACGTTATGCAATCCAGAAAAAGCTCAGGATCTAGCCATCAAGTAAGAGAAATATGCGAAAGAATGTGCCTGATTAGAGCAAATCCCAGACCTAACCTAGACCTAACATGAATTATTCTCTAAAATATTGATCGAAACCAGGTTTAATTGACTGTTTCAGTGTGGTCCCACATTGCTACGTGATCCAAACCAGAGAAAACCCAGGATCCGTTCATCAAGTATGTGAAGAATGCGAAAGTATGAGTCTGATGAGTGAAAATCCCAGGCATAACCTAGACCTAACATGCGTTATCCTCAAAAATATTGATCGAAACCTGGTTTAATCGACTGTTTCATTGTGGTACCACATTACTATGTGATCCAAACCAGAAAATATCCCAGGATCTGTTCAACGAGTATGTGAAGGGTGCGAAGGTATGAGTCTGATGAGGTCAAATCCCAGACCTATCCCAGACCTAACTTGCGTTATCCTCTAAAATATTGATCGAAACGAGGTTTAATCGACTGTTTCAGTGTGGTACCACATTACTACGTGATCCAAACCAGAAAAAACCCAGGATCAGTTCAACAAGTACGTGAAAAACGCGAATGTATGAGCCTGATTAGGGCGAATCCCAGACCTATCCCAGACCTAACTTGCGTTATCCTCTAAAATATTGAGCGAAACCTGGTTTAATGGACTGATTCAGTGTGGTACCACATTACTACGTGATACAATCCAGAAACAGCCCAGGATCTAGCCATGAAGTATGAGAAATATGCGAAAGGATGAGCCTGATGAGTGCAAATCCTAGACCTAACCCAAACCTAACGTGCGTTATCCTCTAACATATTTATCAAGACCAGGTTTAATTGAATGTTTCAGTGTGGTACCACATTACTGCGTGATCCAATCCAGAAATAGCCCAGGATCTAGCCATGAAGTATGAGAAATATGCGAAAGTATGAGTCTGATGAGTGAAAATCCCAGGCCTAACCTAGACCTAACATGCGTTATCCTCAATAATATTGATCGAAACCAGGTTTAATCGACTGTTTCAGTGTGGTACCACATTACCACGTGATCCAAACCAGAAAAAAACCCAGGATCTGATCAACGAGTATGTCAACTGTGCGACAGTATGACCCCGATGAGGGCTAATCCCAGACCTATCCCAGACCTAACATGCGTTATCCTCTAAAATATTGATCGAAACCAGGTATAATTGATTGTTTTAGTGTGGTACCACTTTACTACGTGATCCAAAGCAAAAAAAACCCTCGATCAGGTCAACATGCATGTTAAAACTGCGAAAGTATGACCCTGATGAGGGCAAATCACAGACCTAACCCAGACCTAACATGCGTTTTCCTCTAAAATATTTATCAAGACCAGGTTTAATTTAATGTTTCAGTGTGGTACCACATTACTACGTGATCCAAACCAGAAAAAACCCTGGATCTGTTCAACAAGTATGTGAAAAACGCGAATGTATGAGCCTGATTAGGGCGAATCCCAGACCTATCCCAGACCTAACTTGCGTTATCCTCTAAAATATTGAGTGAAACCTGGTTTAATGGACTGTTTCAGTGTGGTACCACATTACTACGTGATACAATCCAGAAACAGCCCAGGATCTAGCCATGAAGTATGAGAAATATGCGAAAGGATGACCCTGATGAGGGCAAATCACAGACCTAACCCAGACCTAACATGCGTTATCCTCTAAAATATTTATCAAGACCAGGTTTAATTTAATGTTTCAGTGTGGTACCACATTACTACGTGATCCAAACCAGACAAAAACCCTGGATCTGTTCAACAAGTATGTGAAAAACGCGAAACTGTGAGCCTGAAGAGGGCAAATCTTAGACCTAACCTTGACCTAACATGCGTTATCCTCTAAACTATTTATCCAGACCAGGTTTCATTGAATGTTTCAGTGTGGTACCACTTTACTACGTGATCCAATCCAGAAATAGCCCAGGATCTAGCCATGAAGTATGAGAAATATGCGAAAGTATGAGCCCGATGAGGGCAAATCCTAGACCTAACCCAGACCTAACATGCGTTATTCTCTAAAGTATTTATCAAGACCAGGTTTAATTGAATGTTTCAGTGTGGTACCACATTACTACGTGATCCAAACCAGAAACAACCCAGGATCTGTTCAACAACTATGTGAAAAACGCGAAACTGTGAGCCTGATGAGGGCAAATCTTAGACCTAACCTTGACCTAACATGCGATATCCTCTAAACTATTTATCCAGACCAGGTTTCATTGATTGTTTCAGTGTGGTACCACTTTACTACGTGATCCAATCCAGAAATAGCCCTGGATCTAGCCATGAAGTATGAGAAATATGCGAAAGTAAGAGCCTGATGAGGGCAAATCCTAGACCTATCCCAGACCTAACTTGCGTTATCCTCTAAACTATTTATCCAGACCAGGTTTCATTGATTGTTTCAGTGTGGTACCACTTTACTACGTGATCCAATCCAGAAATAGCCCTGGATATAGCCATGAAGTATGTGAAATATGCAAAAGTATGAGCCTGACGAGGGCAAATCCTAGACCTAACCCAGACCTAACATGCGTTATCCTCTAAAATATTTATCAAGACCAGGTTTAATTGATTGTTTCAGTGTGGTCCCACATTACTACGTGTTCCAAACCAGAAAAAGCACAGGATCCGTTCAACAAGTATGTGAAAAACGCGAAACTGTGAGCCTGATGAGGGCAAATCTTAGACCTATCCCAGACCTAACTTGCGTTATCCTCTAAAATATTTATCAAGACCAGGTTTAATTGAGTGTTTCAGCGTGGTACCACATTACTACGTGATACAATCCAGAAATAGCCCAGGATCTAGCCATGAAGTATGAGAAATATGCGAAAGTATGAGCCTGATGAGGGCAAATCCTAGACCTAACCCAGACCTAACATGCGTTATCCTCTAAAGTATTTATCAAGACCAGGTTTAAATGAATGTTTCAGTGTGGTACCACATTACTACGTGAACCAAACCAGAAAAAAACCCAGGATCTGATCAACGAGTATGTGAAGTGTGCGAAAGTATGAGTCTGATGAGGGCAAATCACAGACCTATCCCAGACCTAACTTGCGTTATCCTCTAAAGTATTGATCGAAACGAGGTTTAATCGACTGTTTCAGTGTGGTACCACATTACTACGTGATCCAAACCAGAAAAAACCCAGGATCAGTTCAACAAGTACGTGAAAAACGCGAATGTATGAGCCTGATTAGGGCGAATCCCAGACCTATCCCAGACCTAACTTGCGTTATCCTCTAAAATATTGATGGAAACCAGGTTTAATTGACTGTTTCAGTGTTGTACTTCATTACTACGTTATGCAATCCAGAAAAAGCTCAGGATCTAGCCATCAAGTATGAGAAATATGCGAAAGAATGTGCCTGATAAGAGCAAATCCCAGACCTAACCTAGACCTAACATGAATTATTCTCTAAAATATTGATCGAAACCAGGTTTAATTGACTGTTTCAGTGTGGTCCCACATTGCTACGTGATCCAAACCAGAGAAAACCCAGGATCCGTTCATCAAGTATGTGAAGAATGCGAAAGTATGAGTCTGATGAGTGAAAATCCCAGGCATAACCTAGACCTAACATGCGTTATCCTCAAAAATATTGATCGAAACCTGGTTTAATCGACTGTTTCATTGTGGTACCACATTACTATGTGATCCAAACCAGAAAATATCCCAGGATCTGTTCAACGAGTATGTGAAGGGTGCGAAGGTATGAGTCTGATGAGGTCAAATCCCAGACCTATCCCAGACCTAACTTGCGTTATCCTCTAAAATATTGATCGAAACGAGGTTTAATCGACTGTTTCAGTGTGGTACCACATTACTACGTGATCCAAACCAGAAAAAACCCAGGATCAGTTCAACAAGTACGTGAAAAACGCGAATGTATGAGCCTGATTAGGGCGAATCCCAGACCTATCCCAGACCTAACTTGCGTTATCCTCTAAAATATTGAGCGAAACCTGGTTTAATGGACTGTTTCAGTGTGGTACCACATTACTACGTGATACAATCCAGAAACAGCCCAGGATCTAGCCATGAAGTATGAGAAATATGCGAAAGGATGAGCCTGATGAGTGCAAATCCTAGACCTAACCCAAACCTAACGTGCGTTATCCTCTAACATATTTATCAAGACCAGGTTTAATTGAATGTTTCAGTGTGGTACCACATTACTGCGTGATCCAATCCAGAAATAGCCCAGGATCTAGCCATGAAGTATGAGAAATATGCGAAAGTATGAGTCTGATGAGGGAAAATCCCCGGCCTAACCTAGACCTAACATGCGTTATCCTCAATAATATTGATCGAAACCAGGTTTAATCGACTGTTTCAGTGTGGTACCACATTACTGCGTGATCCAATCCAGAAATAGCCGAGGATCTAGCCATGAAGTATGAGAAATATGCGAAAGTATGACCCTGATGAGGGCAAATCACAGACCTAACCCAGACCTAACATGCGTTATCCTCTAAAATATTTATCAAGACCAGGTTTAATTTAATGTTTCAGTGTGGTACCACATTACTACGTGATCCAAACCAGACAAAAACCCTGGATCTGTTCAACAAGTATGTGAAAAACGCGAAACTGTGAGCCTGAAGAGGGCAAATCTTAGACCTAACCTTGACCTAACATGCGTTATCCTCTAAACTATTTATCCAGACCAGGTTTCATTGAATGTTTCAGTGTGGTACCACTTTACTACGTGATCCAATCCAGAAATAGCCCAGGATCTAGCCATGAAGTATGAGAAATATGCGAAAGTATGAGCCCGATGAGGGCAAATCCTAGACCTAACCCAGACCTAACATGCGTTATTCTCTAAAGTATTTATCAAGACCAGGTTTAATTGAATGTTTCAGTGTGGTACCACATTACTACGTGATCCAAACCAGAAACAACCCAGGATCTGTTCAACAACTATGTGAAAAACGCGAAACTGTGAGCCTGATGAGGGCAAATCTTAGACCTAACCTTGACCTAACATGCGATATCCTCTAAACTATTTATCCAGACCAGGTTTCATTGATTGTTTCAGTGTGGTACCACTTTACTACGTGATCCAATCCAGAAATAGCCCTGGATCTAGCCATGAAGTATGAGAAATATGCGAAAGTAAGAGCCTGATGAGGGCAAATCCTAGACCTATCCCAGACCTAACTTGCGTTATCCTCTAAACTATTTATCCAGACCAGGTTTCATTGATTGTTTCAGTGTGGTACCACTTTACTACGTGATCCAATCCAGAAATAGCCCTGGATATAGCCATGAAGTATGTGAAATATGCAAAAGTATGAGCCTGACGAGGGCAAATCCTAGACCTAACCCAGACCTAACATGCGTTATCCTCTAAAATATTCATCAAGACCAGGTTTAATTGATTGTTTCAGTGTGGTCCCACATTACTACGTGTTCCAAACCAGAAAAAGCACAGGATCCGTTCAACAAGTATGTGAAAAACGCGAAACTGTGAGCCTGATGAGGGCAAATCTTAGACCTATCCCAGACCTAACTTGCGTTATCCTCTAAAATATTTATCAAGACCAGGTTTAATTGAGTGTTTCAGCGTGGTACCACATTACTACGTGATACAATCCAGAAATAGCCCAGGATCTAGCCATGAAGTATGAGAAATATGCGAAAGTATGAGCCTGATGAGGGCAAATCCTAGACCTAACCCAGACCTAACATGCGTTATCCTCTAAAATATTTATCAAGACCAGGTTTAAATGAATGTTTCAGTGTGGTACCACATTACTACGTGAACCAAACCAGAAAAAAACCCAGGATCTGATCAACGAGTATGTGAAGTGTGCGAAAGTATGAGTCTGATGAGGGCAAATCACAGACCTATCCCAGACCTAACTTGCGTTATCCTCTAAAATATTGATCGAAACGAGGTTTAATCGACTGTTTCAGTGTGGTACCACATTACTACGTGATCCAAACCAGAAAAAACCCAGGATCAGTTCAACAAGTACGTGAAAAACGCGAATGTATGAGCCTGATTAGGGCGAATCCCAGACCTATCCCAGACCTAACTTGCGTTATCCTCTAAAATATTGATGGAAACCAGGTTTAATTGACTGTTTCAGTGTTGTACTTCATTACTACGTTATGCAATCCAGAAAAAGCTCAGGATCTAGCCATCAAGTATGAGAAATATGCGAAAGAATGTGCCTGATAAGAGCAAATCCCAGACCTAACCTAGACCTAACATGAATTATTCTCTAAAATATTGATCGAAACCAGGTTTAATTGACTGTTTCAGTGTGGTCCCACATTGCTACGTGATCCAAACCAGAAAAAACCCAGGATCCGTTCAACAAGTATGTGAAGAATGCGAAAGTATGAGTCTGATGAGTGAAAATCCCAGGCATAACCTAGACCTAACATGCGTTATCCTCAAAAATATTGATCGAAACCTGGTTTAATCGACTGTTTCATTGTGGTACCACATTACTATGTGATCCAAACCAGAAAATAACCCAGGATCTGTTCAACGAGTATGTGAAGGGTGCGAAGGTATGAGTCTGATGAGGTCAAATCCCAGACCTAACTTGCGTTATCCTCTAAAATATTGATCGAAACGAGGTTTAATCGACTGTTTCAGTGTGGTACCACATTACTACGTGATCCAAACTAGAAAAAACCCAGGATCAGTTCAACAAGTACGTGAAAAACGCGAATGTATGAGCCTGATTAGGGCGAATCCCAGACCTATCCCAGACCTAACTTGCGTTATCCTCTAAAATATTGAGCGAAACCTGGTTTAATGGACTGTTTCAGTGTGGTACCACATTACTACGTGATACAATCCAGAAACAGCCCAGGATCTAGCCATGAAGTATGAGAAATATGCGAAAGGATGAGCCTGATGAGTGCAAATCCTAGACCTAACCCAAACCTAACGTGCGTTATCCTCTAACATATTTATCAAGACCAGGTTTAATTGAATGTTTCAGTGTGGTACCACATTACTGCGTGATCCAATCCAGAAATAGCCCAGGATCTAGCCATGAAGTATGAGAAATATGCGAAAGTATGAGTCTGATGAGTGAAAATCCCAGGCCTAACCTAGACCTAACATGCGTTATCCTCAATAATATTGATCGAAACCAGGTTTAATCGACTGTTTCAGTGTGGTACCACATTACCACGTGATCCAAAGCAGAAAAAAACCCAGGATCTGATCAACGAGTATGTCAACTGTGCGACAGTATGACCCCGATGAGGGCTAATCCCAGACCTATCCCAGACCTAACATGCGTTATCCTCTAAAATATAGATCGAAACCAGGTATAATTGATTGTTTTAGTGTGGTACCACTTTACTACGTGATCCAAAGCAAAAAAAACCCTCGATCAGGTCAACATGCATGTTAAAACTGCGAAAGTATGACCCTGATGAGGGCAAATCACAGACCTAACCCAGACCTAACATGCGTTATCCTCTAAACTATTTATCCAGACCAGGATTCATTGAATGTTTCAGTGCGGTACCACTTTACTACGTGATCCAATCCAGAAATAGCCCAGGATCTAGCCATGAAGTATGAGAAATATGCGAAAGTATGAGCCCGATGAGGGCAAATCCTAGACCTAACCCAGACCTAACATGCGTTATTCTCTAAAGTATTTATCAAGACCAGGTTTAATTGAATGTTTCAGTGTGGTACCACATTACTGCGTGATCCAATCCAGAAATAGCCGAGGATCTGGCCATGAAGTATGAGAAATATGCGAAAGTATGACCCTGATGAGGGCAAATCACAGACCTAACCCAGACCTAACATGCGTTATCCTCTAAAATATTTATCAAGACCAGGTTTAATTTAATGTTTCAGTGTGGTACCACATTACTACGTGATCCAAACCAGACAAAAACCCTGGATCTGTTCAACAAGTATGTGAAAAACGCGAAACTGTGAGCCTGAAGAGGGCAAATCTTAGACCTAACCTTGACCTAACATGCGTTATCCTCTAAACTATTTATCCAGACCAGGTTTCATTGAATGTTTCAGTGTGGTACCACTTTTCTACGTGATCCAATCCAGAAATAGCCCAGGATCTAGCCATGAAGTATGAGAAATATGCGAAAGTATGAGCCCGATGAGGGCAAATCCTAGACCTAACCCAGACCTAACATGCGTTATTCTCTAAAGTATTTATCAAGACCAGGTTTAATTGAATGTTTCAGTGTGGTACCACATTACTACGTGATCCAAACCAGAAACAACCCAGGATCTGTTCAACAACTATGTGAAAAACGCGAAACTGTGAGCCTGATGAGGGCAAATCTTAGACCTAACCTTGACCTAACATGCGATATCCTCTAAACTATTTATCCAGACCAGGTTTCATTGATTGTTTCAGTGTGGTACCACTTTACTACGTGATCCAATCCAGAAATAGCCCTGGATCTAGCCATGAAGTATGAGAAATATGCGAAAGTAAGAGCCTGATGAGGGCAAATCCTAGACCTATCCCAGACCTAACTTGCGTTATCCTCTAAACTATTTATCCAGACCAGGTTTCATTGATTGTTTCAGTGTGGTACCACTTTACTACGTGATCCAATCCAGAAATAGCCCTGGATATAGCCATGAAGTATGTGAAATATGCGAAAGTATGAGCCTGACGAGGGCAAATCCTAGACCTAACCCAGACCTAACATGCGTTATCCTCTAAAATATTTATCAAGACCAGGTTTAATTGATTGTTTCAGTGTGGTCCCACATTACTACGTGTTCCAAACCAGAAAAAGCACAGGATCCGTTCAACAAGTATGTGAAAAACGTGAAACTGTGAGCCTGATGAGGGCAAATCTTAGACCTATCCCAGACCTAACTTGCGTTATCCTCTAAAATATTTATCAAGACCAGGTTTAATTGAGTGTTTCAGCGTGGTACCACATTACTACGTGATACAATCCAGAAATAGCCCAGGATCTAGCCATGAAGTATGAGAAATATGCGAAAGTATGAGCCTGATGAGGGCAAATCCTAGACATAACCCAGACCTAACATGCGTTATCCTCTAAAATATTTATCAAGACCAGGTTTAAATGAATGTTTCAGTGTGGTACCACATTACTACGTGAACCAAACCAGAAAAAAACCTAGGATCTGATCAACGAGTATGTGAAGTGTGCGAAAGTATGAGTCTGATGAGGGCAAATCACAGACCTATCCCAGACCTAACTTGCGATATCCTCTAAAATATTGATCGAAACCATGTTTAATTGACAGTTTTAGTGTGGTACCACTTTACTACGTGATCCAAAGCAGAAAAAACCCTCGATCAGGTCAGCATGCATGTTAAAACTGCGAAAGTATGAGCCTAATGATGGCAAATCCCACACCTGTCCCAGACCTAACATGCGTTATCCTCTAAAATATTTATCAAGACCAGGTTTAATTGAATGCTTCAGTGTGGTACCACATTACTACGTGATGCAATCCAGAAAAAGCCTAGGATCTAGCCATCAAGTATAAGAAATATGCGAAAGAATGAGCCTGATGAGGGCAGATCCTAGACCTAACCCAGACCTAACATGCGTTATCCTCTAAAATATTGATCGCAACCAGGTTTAATGGACTGTTTCTGTGTGGTACCACACTACTACGTGATCCAAACCAGAAAAAACCCAGGATCTGTTCAACAAGTATGTGAAAAACGCGAAAGTATGAGCCTGATGAGGGCAAAACCCAGACCTATCCCAGACCAAACTTGCGTTATCCTCTAAAATATTGATCGAAACCAGGTTTAATTGACTGTTTCAGTGTGGTCCCACGTTACTACGTGATGCAAACCAGAAAAAACCCAGGATCCGTTCAACAAGTATGTGAAGAATGCGAAAGTATGAGTTTGATGAGTGAAAATCCCAGGGCTAACCTAGACCTAACATGCGTTATCCTCAAAAATATTGATCGAAACCTGGTTTAATCGACTGTTTCAGTGTGGCACCACATTACTATGTGATCCAAACCAGAAAATAACCCAGGATCTGTTCAACAAGTATGTGAAATGTGCGAAAGTATGAGTCTGATGAGGGCAAATCCCAGACCTATCCCAGACCTAACATGCGTTATCCTCTAAAATATTTATCAAGACCAGGTTTAATTGATTGTTTCAGTGTGGTCCCACATTACTACGTGATCCAAACCAGAAAAAACCCAGGATCCGTTCGACAAGTATGTGAAGAATGCGAAAGTATGGGTCTGATGAGTAAAAATCCCAGACCTAACCTAGACCTAACATGCGTTATCCTCTAAGATATTGATCCAAACCAGGTTTAATGGACTGTTCCAGTGTGGAACCACATTACTACGTGATCCAATCCAGTAATAGCCCAGGATCTAGCCATGAAGTATGAGAAATATGCGAAAGTATGAGCCTGACGAGGGCAAATCCTAGACCTAACCCAGACCTAACATGCGTTATCCTCTAAAATATTTATCAAGACCAGGTTTAATTGATTGTTTCAGTGTGGTCCCACATTACTACGTGATCCAAACCAGAAAAAACCCAGGATCCGTTCAACAAGTATGTGAAGAATGCGAAAGTATGAGTCTGATGAGTGAAAATCCCAGGCCTGACCTAGACCTAACATGCGTTATCCTCTAAAATATTGAGCGAAACCAGGTTTAATGGACTGTTTCAGTGTGGTACCACACTACTACGGGATCCCAACCAGAAAAAACCCAGGATCTGTTCAACAAGTATGTGAAAAACGCGAAAGTATGAGCTTGATGAGGGCAAATCCCAGACCTATCCCAGACCTAACTTGCGTTGTCCTCTAAAATATTGATGGAAACCAGGTTTAATTGACTGTTTCAGTGTTGTACTTCATTACTACGTGATGCAATCCAGAAAAAGGCCAGGATCTAGCCATCAAGTTTGAGAAATATGCGAAAGAATGAGCCTGATGAGAGCAAATCCCAGACCTAAACTAGACCTAACATGCGTTATCCTCTAAAATATTGAGCGAAACCAGGTTTAATGGACTGTTTCAGTGTGGTACCACACTACTACGTGATCCAAACCAGAAAAAACCCAGGATCTGTTCAACAAGTATGTGAAAAACGCGAAAGTATGAGCCTGATGAGGGCAAAACCCAGACCTATCCCAGACCTAACTTGCGTTATTCTCTTAAACATTGATCGAAACCAGGTGTAATTGATTGTTTCAGTGTGGTCCCACATTACTACGTGATCCAAACCAGAAAAAACCTAGGATCCGTTCAACAAGTATGTGAAGAATGCGAAAGTATGAGTCTGATGAGTGAAAATACCAGACCTAACCTAGACCTAACATGCGTTATCCTCAAAAATACTGATCGAAACCTGGTTTAATCGACTGTTTCAGTGTGGTACCACATTACAATGTGATCCAAACCAGAAAGTAACCCAGGATCTGTTCAACGAGTATGTGAAGGGTGCGAAAGTATGAGTCTGACGAGGTCAAATCCCAGACCTATCCCAGACCTAACTTGCGTTATCCTCTAAAATATTTATCAAGACCAGGTTTAATTGAATGTTTCAGTGTGGTACCACATTACTACGTGATCCAAACCAGAAAAAACCCAGGATCCGTTCAACAAGTATGTGAAGAATGCGAAAGCATGAGTCTGACGAGTGAAAATCCCAGACCTAACCTAGACCTAACATGCGTTATCCTCTAAAATATTGATGGAAACCTGGTTTAATTGACTGTTTCAGTGTTGTACTTCATTACTACGTGATGCGACCCAGAAAAAGCCCAGGATCTAGCCATCAAGTATGAGAAATATGCGAAAGAATGAGCCTGATGAGAGCAAATCCCAGACCTAACCCAGACCTAACATGCGTTATCCTCAAAAATATTGATCGAAACCTGGTTTAATCGACTGTTTCAGTGTGGTACCACATTACTATGTGATCCAAACCAGAAAATAACCCAGGATCAGTTCAACGAGTATGTGAAGTGTGCGAAAGTATGAGTCTGATCAGGTCAAATCCCAGACCTATCCCAGACCTAACTTGCGTTATCCTCTAAAATATTGACGGAAACCAGGTTTAATTGACTGTTTCAGTGTTGTACTTCATTACTACGTTATGCAATCCAGAAAAAGCTCAGGATCTAGCCATCAAGTATGAGAAATATGCGAAAGAATGTGCCTGATAAGAGCAAATCCCAGACCTAACCTAGACCTAACATGAATTATTCTCTTAAATATTGATCGAAACCAGGTTTAATTGACTGTTTCAGTGTGGTCCCACATTGCTACGTGATCCAAACCAGAAAAAACCCAGGATCCGTTCAACAAGTATGTGAAGAATGCGAAAGTATGAGTCTGATGTGTGAAAATCCCAGGCATAACCTAGACCTAACATGCGTTATCCTCAAAAATATTGATCGAAACCTGGTTTAATCGACTGTTTCATTGTGGTACCACATTACTATGTGATCCAAACCAGAAAATAACCCAGGATCTGTTCAACGAGTATGTGAAGGGTGCGAAGGTATGAGTCTGATGAGGTCAAATCCCAGACCTATCCCAGACCTAACTTGCGTTATCCTCTAAAATATTGATCGAAACGAGGTTTAATTGATTGTTTTAGTGTGGTACCACTTTACTACGTGATCCAAAGCAAAAAAAACCCTCGATCAGGTCAACATGCATGTTAAAACTGCGAAAGTATGACCCTGATGAGGGCAAATCACAGACCTAACCCAGACCTAACATGCGTTATCCTCTAAAATATTTATCAAGACCAGGTTTAATTTAATGTTTCAGTGTGGTACCACATTACTACGTGATCCAAACCAGAAAAAACCCTGGATCTGTTCAACAAGTATGTGAAAAACGCGAAACTGTGAGCCTGAAGAGGGCAAATCTTAGACCTAACCTTGACCTAACATGCGTTATCCTCTAAACTATTTATCCAGACCAGGTTTCATTGAATGTTTCAGTGCGGTACCACTTTACTACGTGATCCAATCCAGAAATAGCCCAGGATCTAGCCTTGAAGTATGAGAAATATGCGAAAGTATGAGCCCGATGAGGGCAAATCCTAGACCTAACCCAGACCTAACATGCGTTATTCTCTAAAGTATTTATCAAGACCAGGTTTAATTGAATGTTTCAGTGTGGTACCACATTACTGCGTGATCCAATCCAGAAATAGCCGAGGATCTAGCCATGAAGTATGAGAAATATGCAAAAGTATGACCCTGATGAGGGCAAATCACAGACCTAACCCAGACCTAACATGCGTTATCCTCTAAAATATTTATCAAGACCAGGTTTAATTTAATGTTTCAGTGTGGTACCACATTACTACGTGATCCAAACCAGACAAAAACCCTGGATCTGTTCAACAAGTATGTGAAAAACGCGAAACTGTGAGCCTGAAGAGGGCAAATCTTAGACCTAACCTTGACCTAACATGCGTTATCCTCTAAACTATTTATCCAGACCAGGTTTCATTGAATGTTTCAGTGTGGTACCACTTTACTACGTGATCCAATCCAGAAATAGCCCAGGATCTAGCCATGAAGTATGAGAAATATGCGAAAGTATGACCCTGATGAGGGCAAATCACAGACCTAACCCAGACCTAACATGCGTCATCCTCTAAAGTATTTATCAAGACCAGGTTTAATTGAATGTTTCAGTGTGGTACCACATTACTACGTGATCCAAACCAGAAACAACCCAGGATCTGTTCAACAACTATGTGAAAAACGCGAAACTGTGAGCCTGATGAGGGCAAATCTTAGACCTAACCTTGACCTAACAAGCGTTATCCTCAAAACTATTTATCCAGACCAGGTTTCATTGATTGTTTCAGTGTGGTACCACTTTACTACGTGATCCAATCCAGAAATAGCCCTGGATCTAGCCATGAAGTATGAGAAATATGCGAAAGTAAGAGCCTGATGAGGGCAAATCCTAGACCTATCCCAGACCTAACTTGCGTTATCCTCTAAAATATTGATCGAAATCAGGTTTAATTGACTGTTTCAGCGTGGTACCACATTACTACGTGATACAATCCAGAAACAGCCCAGGATCTAGCCATGAAGTATGAGCAATATGCGAAAGTATGAGCCTGATGAGGGCAAATCCTAGGCCTAACCCAGACCTAACATGCGTTATCCTCTAAAATATTTATCAAGACCAGGTTTAATTGATTGTTTCAGTGTGGTCCCACATTACTACGTGATCCAAACCAGAAAAAACCCAGGGTCCGTTCAACAAGTATGTGAAGAATGCGAAAGTATGAGTCTGATGAGTGAAAATCCCAGGCCTAACCTAGACCTAACATGCGTTATCCTCAATAATATTGATCGAAACCAGGTTTAGTCGACTGTTTCAGTGTGGTACCACATTACTACGTGATCCAAACCAGAAAAAAACCCAGGATCTGATCAACGAGTATGTCAAGTGTGCGACATTATGACCCTGATGAGGGCTAATCCCAGACCTATCCCAGACCTAACATGCGTTATCCTCTAAAATATTGATCGAAACCAGGTTTAATTGACTGTTTTAGTGTGGTACCACTTTACTACGTGAACCAAAGCAAAAAAAACCCTCGATCAGGTCAACATGCATGTTAAAACTGCGAAAGTATGACCCTGATGAGGGCAAATCACAGACCTAACCCAGACCTAACATGCGTTATCCTCTAAAATATTTATCAAGACCAGGTTTAATTTAATGTTCCAGTGTGGTACCACATTACTACGTGATCCAAACCAGAAAAAACCCTGGATCTGTTCAACAAGTATGTGAAAAACGCGAAACTGTGAGCCTGATGAGGGCAAATCTTAGACCTAACCTTGACCTAACATGCGTTATCCTCCAAAATATTTATCCAGACCAGGTTTCATTGAATGTTTCAGTGTGGTACCACTTTACTACGTGATCCAATCCAGAAATAGCCCAGGATCTAGCCATGAAGTATGAGAAATATGCGAAAGTATGAGCCCGATGAGGGCAAATCCTAGACCTAACCCAGTCCTAACATGCGTTATTCTCTAAAATATTTATCAAGACCAGGTTTAATTGAATGTTTCAGTGTGGTACCACATTACTACGTGATCCAAACCAGAAAAAACCGAGGATCCGTACAACAAGTATGTGAAGAATGCGAAAGTATGAGTCTGATCAGTGAAAATCTCAGGCCTTACCTAGACCTAACTTGCGTTGTCTTCTAAAATATTGATGGAAACATGGTTTCATTGACTGTTTCAGTGTGGTACTACATTACTACGTGATGCAATCTAGAAAAAGCCCAGGATCTAGCCAGCTAGTATGAGAAATATGCGAAAGAATGAGCCTGATGACAACAAATCCCAGACCTAGCCTAGACCTAACATGCGGTATCCTCTAAAATATTGAGCGAAACCAGGTTTAATGAACTGTTTCAGTGTGGTACCACATTACTACGTGATACAATCCAGAAATAGCCCAGGATCTAGCCATGAAGTATGAGAAATATGCGAAAGTATGAGCCCGATGAGGGCAAATCCTAGACCTAACCCAGACCTAACATGCGTTATTCTCTAAAGTATTTATCAAGACCAGGTTTAATTGAATGTTTCAGTGTGGTACCACATTACTGCGTGATCCAATCCAGAAATAGCCGAGGATCTAGCCATGAAGTATGAGAAATATGCGAAAGTATGAGCCTGATGAGGGCAAATCCTAGACATAACCCAGACCTAACATGCGTTATCCTCTAAAATATTTATCAAGACCAGGTTTAAATGAATGTTTCAGTGTGGTACCACATTACTACGTGAACCAAACCAGAAAAAAACCTAGGATCTGATCAACGAGTATGTGAAGTGTGCGAAAGTATGAGTCTGATGAGGGCAAATCACAGACCTATCCCAGACCTAACTTGCGATATCCTCTAAAATATTGATCGAAACCATGTTTAATTGACAGTTTTAGTGTGGTACCACTTTACTACGTGATCCAAAGCAGAAAAAACCCTCGATCAGGTCAGCATGCATGTTAAAACTGCGAAAGTATGAGCCTGATGATGGCAAATCCCACACCTGTCCCAGACCTAACATGCGTTATCCTCTAAAATATTTATCAAGACCAGGTTTAATTGAATGCTTCAGTGTGGTACCACATTACTACGTGATGCAATCCAGAAAAAGCCTAGGATCTAGCCATCAAGTATAAGAAATATGCGAAAGAATGAGCCTGATGAGGGCAAATCCTAGACCTAACCCAGTCCTAACATGCGTTATTCTCTAAAATATTTATCAAGACCAGGTTTAATTGAATGTTTCAGTGTGGTACCACATTACTACGTGATCCAAACCAGAAAAAACCGAGGATCCGAACAACAAGTATGTGAAGAATGCGAAAGTATGAGTCTGATCAGTGAAAATCTCAGGCCTTACCTAGACCTAACTTGCGTTGTCTTCTAAAATATTGATGGAAACATGGTTTCATTGACTGTTTCAGTGTGGTACTACATTACTACGTGATGCAATCTAGAAAAAGCCCAGGATCTAGCCAGCTAGTATGAGAAATATGCGAAAGAATGAGCCTGATGACAACAAATCCCAGACCTAACCTAGACCTAACATGCGGTATCCTCTAAAATATTGAGCGAAACCAGGTTTAATGAACTGTTTCAGTTCGGTACCACATTACTACGTGATACAATCCAGAAATAGCCCAGGATCTAGCCATGAAGTATGAGAAATATGCGAAAGTATGACCCTGATGAGGGCAAATCACAGACCTAACCCAGACCTAACATGCGTTATCCTCTAAAATATTTATCAAGACCAGGTTTAATTGATTGTTTCAGTGTGGTCCCACATTACTACGTGTTCCAAACCAGAAAAAGCACAGGATCCGTTCAACAAGTATGTGAAAAACGTGAAACTGTGAGCCTGATGAGGGCAAATCTTAGACCTATCCCAGACCTAACTTGCGTTATCCTCTAAAATATTTATCAAGACCAGGTTTAATTGAGTGTTTCAGCGTGGTACCACATTACTACGTGATACAATCCAGAAATAGCCGAGGATCTAGCCATGAAGTATGAGAAATATGCGAAAGTATGACCCTGATGAGGGCAAATCACAGACCTAACCCAGACCTAACATGCGTTATCCTCTAAAATATTTATCAAGACCAGGTTTAATTGATTGTTTCAGTGTGGTCCCACATTACTACGTGTTCCAAACCAGAAAAAGCACAGGATCCGTTCAACAAGTATGTGAAAAACGTGAAACTGTGAGCCTGATGAGGGCAAATCTTAGACCTATCCCAGACCTAACTTGCGTTATCCTCTAAAATATTTATCAAGACCAGGTTTAATTGAGTGTTTCAGCGTGGTACCACATTACTACGTGATACAATCCAGAAATAGCCCAGGATCTAGCCATGAAGTATGAGAAATATGCGAAAGTATGAGCCTGATGAGGGCAAATCCTAGACATAACCCAGACCTAACATGCGTTATCCTCTAAAATATTTATCAAGACCAGGTTTAAATGAATGTTTCAGTGTGGTACCACATTACTACGTGAACCAAACCAGAAAAAAACCTAGGATCTGATCAACGAGTATGTGAAGTGTGCGAAAGTATGAGTCTGATGAGGGCAAATCACAGACCTATCCCAGACCTAACTTGCGATATCCTCTAAAATATTGATCGAAACCATGTTTAATTGACAGTTTTAGTGTGGTACCACTTTACTACGTGATCCAAAGCAGAAAAAACCCTCGATCAGGTCAGCATGCATGTTAAAACTGCGAAAGTATGAGCCTGATGATGGCAAATCCCACACCTGTCCCAGACCTAACATGCGTTATCCTCTAAAATATTTATCAAGACCAGGTTTAATTGAATGTTTCAGTGTGGTACCACATTACTACGTGATCCAAACCAGAAAAAACCCTGGATCTGTTCAACAAGTATGTGAAAAACGCGAAACTGTGAGCCTGAAGAGGGCAAATCTTAGACCTAACCTTGACCTAACATGCGTTATCCTCTAAACTATTTATCCAGACCAGGTTTCATTGAATGTTTCAGTGCGGTACCACTTTACTACGTGATCCAATCCAGAAATAGCCCAGGATCTAGCCATGAAGTATGAGAAATATGCGAAAGTATGAGCCCGATGAGGGCAAATCCTAGACCTAACCCAGACCTAACATGCGTTATTCTCTAAAGTATTTATCAAGACCAGGTTTAATTGAATGTTTCAGTGTGGTACCACATTACTGCGTGATCCAATCCAGAAATAGCCGAGGATCTAGCCATGAAGTATGAGAAATATGCGAAAGTATGACCCTGATGAGGGCAAATCACAGACCTAACCCAGACCTAACATGCGTTATCCTCTAAAATATTTATCAAGACCAGGTTTAATTTAATGTTTCAGTGTGGTACCACATTACTACGTGATCCAAACCAGGCAAAAACCCTGGATCTGTTCAACAAGTATGTGAAAAACGTGAAACTGTGAGCCTGAAGAGGGCAAATCTTAGACCTAACCTTGACCTAACATGCGTTATCCTCTAAACTATTTATCCAGACCAGGTTTCATTGAATGTTTCAGTGTGGTACCACTTTACTACGTGATCCAATCCAGAAATAGCCCAGGATCTAGCCATGAAGTATGAGAAATATGCGAAAGTATGACTCTGATGAGGGCAAATCACAGACCTAACCCAGACCTAACATGCGTTATCCTCTAAAGTATTTATCAAGACCAGGTTTAATTGAATGTTTCAGTGTGGTACCACATTACTACGTGATCCAAACCAGAAACAACCCAGGATCTGTTCAACAACTATGTGAAAAACGCGAAACTGTGAGCCTGATGAGGGCAAATCTTAGACCTAACCTTGACCTAACATGCGTTATCCTCTAAACTATTTATCCAGACCAGGTTTCATTGATTGTTTCAGTGTGGTACCACTTTACTACGTGATCCAATCCAGAAATAGCCCTGGATCTAGCCATGAAGTATGAGAAATATGCGAAAGTAAGAGCCTGATGAGGGCAAATCCTAGACCTATCCCAGACCTAACTTGCGTTATCCTCTAAAATATTGATCGAAATCAGGTTTAATTGACTGTTTCAGCGTGGTACCACATTACTACGTGATACAATCCAGAAACAGCCCAGGATCTAGCCATGAAGTATGAGCAATATGCGAAAGTATGAGCCTGATGAGGGCAAATCCTAGGCCTAACCCAGACCTAACATGCGTTATCCTCTAAAATATTTATCAAGACCAGGTTTAATTGATTGTTTCAGTGTGGTCCCACATTACTACGTGATCCAAACCAGAAAAAACCCAGGGTCCGTTCAACAAGTATGTGAAGAATGCGAAAGTATGAGTCTGATGAGTGAAAATCCCAGGCCTAACCTAGACCTAACATGCGTTATCCTCAATAATATTGATCGAAACCAGGTTTAATCGACTGTTTCAGTGTGGTACCACATTACTACGTGATCCAAACCAGAAAAAAACCCAGGATCTGATCAACGAGTATGTCAAGTGTGCGACAGTATGACCCTGATGAGGGCTAATCCCAGACCTATCCCAGACCTAACATGCGTTATCCTCTAAAATATTGATCGAAACCAGGTTTAATTGACTGTTTTAGTGTGGTACCACTTTACTACGTGAACCAAAGCAAAAAAAACCCTCGATCAGGTCAACATGCATGTTAAAACTGCGAAAGTATGACCCTGATGAGGGCAAATCACAGACCTAACCCAGACCTAACATGCGTTATCCTCTAAAATATTTATCAAGAGCAGGTTTAATTTAATGTTCCAGTGTGGTACCACATTACTACGTGATCCAAACCAGAAAAAACCCTGGATCTGTTCAACAAGTATGTGAAAAACGCGAAACTGTGAGCCTGATGAGGGCAAATCTTAGACCTAACCTTGACCTAACATGCGTTATCCTCCAAAATATTTATCCAGACCAGGTTTCATTGAATGTTTCAGTGTGGTACCACTTTACTACGTGATCCAATCCAGAAATAGCCCAGGATCTAGCCATGAAGTATGAGAAATATGCGAAAGTATGAGCCCGATGAGGGCAAATCCTAGACCTAACCCAGTCCTAACATGCGTTATTCTCTAAAATATTTATCAAGACCAGGTTTAATTGAATGTTTCAGTGTGGTACCACATTACTACGTGATCCAAACCAGAAAAAACCCTGGATCTGTTCAACAAGTATGTGAAAAACGCGAAACTGTGAGCCTGATGAGGGCAAATCTTAGACCTAACCTAGACCTAACATGCGGAATCCTCTAAAATATTGAGCGAAACCAGGTTTAATGAACTGTTTCAGTGTGGTACCACATTACTACGTGATCCAAACCAGAAAAAGCCCAGGATCTGTTCAACAAGTATGTGAAAAACGCGAAACTGTGAGCCTGATGAGGGCAAATCTTAGACCTAACCTTGACCTAACATGCGTTATCCTCTAAAATATTTATCCAGACCAGCTTTCATTGAATGTTTCAGTGTGGTACCACTTTACTACGTGATCCAATCCAGAAATAGCCCAGGATCTAGCCATGAAGTATGAGAAATATGCGAAAGTAAGAGCCTGATGAGGGCAAATCCTAGACCTATCCCAGACCTAACTTGCGTTATCCTCTAAAATATTGATCGAAATCAGGTTTAATTGACTGTTTCAGCGTGGAACCACATTACTACGTGATACAATCCAGAAACAGCCCAGGATCTAGCCATGAAGTATGAGCAATATGCGAAAGTATGAGCCTGATGAGGGCAAGTCCTAGACCTAACCCAGACCTAACATGCGTTATCCTCTAAAATATTTATCAAGACCAGGTTTAATTGATTGTTTCAGTGTGGTCCCACATTACTACGTGATCCAAAACAGAAAAAACCCAGGATCTGTTCTACATGTATGAGAAATATGCGAAAGAATGAGCCTGATGGGAGCAAATCCCAGACCTAACCTAGACCTAACATGAATTATTCTCTAAAATATTGATCGAAACCTGGTTTAATCGACTGTTTCAGTGTGGTACCACATTACTATGTGATCCAAACCAGAAAATAACCCAGGATCTGTTCAACGAGTATGTGAAGTGTGCGAAAGTATGAGTCTGATGAGGGCAAATCCCAGACCTATCCCAGACCTAACATGCGTTATCCTCTAAAATATTTATCAAGACCAGGTTTAATTGATTGTTTCAGTGTGGACCCACATTACTATGTGATCCAAACCAGAAAAAACCCAGGATCCGTTCAACAAGTATGTGAAGAATGCGAAAGTATGAGTCTGATGAGTGAAAATCCCAGGCCTAACCTAGACCTAACATGCGTTATCCTCAAAAATATTGATCGAAACCTGGTTTAATCGACTGTTTCAGTGTGGTACCACATTACTATGTGATCCAAACCAGAAAATAACCCAGGATCCGTTCAACAAGTATGTGAAGAATGCGAAAGTATGATTCTGATGAGTGAAAAAACCAGGCCTGACCTAGACCTAACATGCGTTATCCTCTAAAATATTGAGCGAAACCAGGTTTAATGGACTGTTTCAGTGTGGTACCACACTACTACGGGATCCAAACCAGAAAAAACCCAGGATCTGTTCAACAAGTATGTGAAGAATGCGAAAGTATGATACTGATGAGTGAAAAAACCAGGCCTGACCTAGACCTAACATGCGTTATCCTCTAAAATATTGAGCGAAACCAGGTTTAATGGACTGTTTCAGTGTGGTACCACACTACTACGTGATGCAATCCAGAAAAAGCTCAGGATCTAGCCATCAAGTATGAGAAATATGCGAAAGAATGAGCCTGATGAGAGCAAATCCCAGACCTAACTTGCGTTATCCTCCAAAATATTGATCGAAACCAGGTTTAATTGACTGTTTTAGTGTGGTACCACATTACTACGTGATCCAAACCAGAAAAAACCCAGGATCTGTTCAACAAGTATGTGAAAAACGCGAAACTGTGAGCCTGATGAGGGCAAATCTTAGACCTAACCCAGACCTAAGATGCGTTATCCTCTAAAATATTTATCCAGACCAGGTTTCATTGAATGTTTCAGTGTGGTACCACATTACTACGAGATCCAAACCAGAAACAACCCAGGATCTGTTCAACAACTATGTGAAAAACGCGAAACTGTGAGCCTGATGAGGGCAAATCTTAGACCTAACCTTGACCTAACATGCGATATCCTCTAAACTATTTATCCAGACCAAGTTTCATTGATTGTTTCAGTGTGGTACCACTTTGCTACGTGATCCAATCCAGAAATAGCCCTGGATCTAGCCATGAAGTATGAGAAATATGCGAAAGTAAGAGCCTGATGAGGGCAAATCCCAGACCTATCCCAGACCTAACATGCGTTATCCTCTAAAATATTTATCAAGACCAGGTTTAATTGATTGTTTCAGTGTGGACCCACATTACTATGTGATCCAAACCAGAAAAAACCCAGGATCCGTTCAACAAGTATGTGAAGAATGCGAAAGTATGAGTCTGATGAGTGATAATCCCAGGCCTAACCTAGACCTAACATGCGTTATCCTCAAAAATATTGATCGAAACCTGGTTTAATCGACTGTTTCAGTGTGGTACCACATTACTATGTGATCCAAACCAGAAAATAACCCAGGATCCGTTCAACAAGTATGTGAAGAATGCGAAAGTATGATTCTGATGAGTGAAAAAACCAGGCCTGACCTAGACCTAACATGCGTTATCCTCTAAAATATTGAGCGAAACCAGGTTTAATGGACTGTTTCAGTGTGGTACCACACTACTACGGGATCCAAACCAGAAAAAACCCAGGATCTGTTCAACAAGTATGTGAAGAATGCGAAAGTATGATACTGATGAGTGAAAAAACCAGGCCTGACCTAGACCTAACATGCGTTATCCTCTAAAATATTGAGCGAAACCAGGTTTAATGGACTGTTTCAGTGTGGTACCACACTACTACGTGATGCAATCCAGAAAAAGCTCAGGATCTAGCCATCAAGTATGAGAAATATGCGAAAGAATGAGCCTGATGAGAGCAAATCCCAGACCTAACTTGCGTTATCCTCCAAAATATTGATCGAAACCAGGTTTAATTGACTGTTTTAGTGTGGTACCACATTACTACGTGATCCAAACCAGAAAAAACCCAGGATCTGTTCAACAAGTATGTGAAAAACGCGAAACTGTGAGCCTGATGAGGGCAAATCTTAGACCTAACCCAGACCTAAGATGCGTTATCCTCTAAAATATTTATCCAGACCAGGTTTCATTGAATGTTTCAGTGTGGTACCACTTTACTACGTGATCCAATCCAGAAATAGCCCAGGATCTAGCCATGAAGTATGAGAAATATGCGAAAGTATGAGCCCGATGAGGGCAAATCCTAGACCTAACCCAGACCTAACATGCGTTATTCTCTAAAGTATTTATCAAGACCAGGTTTAATTGAATGTTTCAGTGTGGTACCACATTACTACGAGATCCAAACCAGAAACAACCCAGGATCTGTTCAACAACTATGTGAAAAACGCGAAACTGTGAGCCTGATGAGGGCAAATCTTAGACCTAACCTTGACCTAACATGCGCTATCCTCTAAACTATTTATCCAGACCAAGTTTCATTGATTGTTTCAGTGTGGTACCACTTTACTACGTGATCCAATCCAGAAATAGCCCTGGATCTAGCCATGAAGTATGAGAAATATGCGAAAGTAAGAGCCTGATGAGGGCAAATCCTAGACCTATCCCAGACCTAACTTGCGTTATCCTCTAAACTATTTATCCAGACCAGGTTTCATTGATTGTTTCAGTGTGGTACCACTTTACTACGTGATCCAATCCAGAAATAGCCCTGGATCTAGCCATGAAGTATGAGAAATATGTGAAAGTAAGAGCCTGATGAGGGCAAATCCTAGACCTATCCCAGACCTAACTTGCGTTATCCTCTAAAATATTGATCGAAATCAGGTTTAATTGACTGTTTCAGCGTGGTACCACATTACTACGTGATACAATCCAGAAACAGCCCAGGATCTAGCCATGAAGTATGTCAAGTGTGCGACAGTATGACCCTGATGAGGGCTAATCCCAGACCTATCCCAGACCTAACATGCGTTATCCTCTAAAATATTGATCGAAAACAGGTTTAATTGACTGTTTTAGTGTGGTACCACTTTACTACGTGAACCAAAGCAAAAAAAACCCTCGATCAGGTCAACATGCATGTTAAAACTGCGAAAGTATGACCCTGATGAGGGCAAATCACAGACCTAACCCAGACCTAACATGCGTTATCCTCTAAAATATTTATCAAGACCAGGTTTAATTTAATGTTCCAGTGTGGTACCACATTACTACGTGATCCAAACCAGAAAAAACCCTGGATCTGTTCAACAAGTATGTGAAAAACGCGAAACTGTGAGCCTGATGAGGGCAAATCTTAGACCTAACCTAGACCTAACATGCGGAATCCTCTAAAATATTGAGCGAAACCAGGTTTAATGAACTGTTTCAGTGTGGTACCACATTACTACGTGATCCAAACCAGAAAAAGCCCAGGATCTGTTCAACAAGTATGTGAAAAACGCGAAACTGTGAGCCTGATGAGGGCAAATCTTAGACCTAACCTTGACCTAACATGCGTTATCCTCTAAAATATTTATCCAGACCAGCTTTCATTGAATGTTTCAGTGTGGTACCACTTTACTACGTGATCCAATCCAGAAATAGCCCAGGATCTAGCCATGAAGTATGAGAAATATGCGAAAGTAAGAGCCTGATGAGGGCAAATCCTAGACCTATCCCAGACCTAACTTGCGTTATCCTCTAAAATATTGATCGAAATCAGGTTTAATTGACTGTTTCAGCGTGGAACCACATTACTACGTGATACAATCCAGAAACAGCCCAGGATCTAGCCATGAAGTATGAGCAATATGCGAAAGTATGAGCCTGATGAGGGCAAGTCCTAGACCTAACCCAGACCTAACATGCGTTATCCTCTAAAATATTTATCAAGACCAGGTTTAATTGATTGTTTCAGTGTGGTCCCACATTACTACGTGATCCAAAACAGAAAAAACCCAGGATCTGTTCTACATGTATGAGAAATATGCGAAAGAATGAGCCTGATGGGAGCAAATCCCAGACCTAACCTAGACCTAACATGAATTATTCTCTAAAATATTGATCGAAACCTGGTTTAATCGACTGTTTCAGTGTGGTACCACATTACTATGTGATCCAAACCAGAAAATAACCCAGGATCTGTTCAACGAGTATGTGAAGTGTGCGAAAGTATGAGTCTGATGAGGGCAAATCCCAGACCTATCCCAGACCTAACATGCGTTATCCTCTAAAATATTTATCAAGACCAGGTTTAATTGATTGTTTCAGTGTGGACCCACATTACTATGTGATCCAAACCAGAAAAAACCCAGGATCCGTTCAACAAGTATGTGAAGAATGCGAAAGTATGAGTCTGATGAGTGAAAATCCCAGGCCTAACCTAGACCTAACATGCGTTATCCTCAAAAATATTGATCGAAACCTGGTTTAATCGACTGCTTCAGTGTGGTACCACATTACTATGTGATCCAAACCAGAAAATAACCCAGGATCCGTTCAACAAGTATGTGAAGAATGCGAAAGTATGATTCTGATGAGTGAAAAAACCAGGCCTGACCTAGACCTAACATGCGTTATCCTCTAAAATATTGAGCGAAACCAGGTTTAATGGACTGTTTCAGTGTGGTACCACACTACTACGGGATCCAAACCAGAAAAAACCCAGGATCTGTTCAACAAGTATGTGAAGAATGCGAAAGTATGATACTGATGAGTGAAAAAACCAGGCCTGACCTAGACCTAACATGCGTTATCCTCTAAAATATTGAGCGAAACCAGGTTTAATGGACTGTTTCAGTGTGGTACCACACTACTACGTGATGCAATCCAGAAAAAGCTCAGGATCTAGCCATCAAGTATGAGAAATATGCGAAAGAATGAGCCTGATGAGAGCAAATCCCAGACCTATCCCAGACCTAACTTGCGTTATCCTCCAAAATATTGATCGAAACCAGGTTTAATTGACTGTTTTAGTGTGGTACCACATTACTACGTGATCCAAACCAGAAAAAACCCGGGATCTGTTCAACAAGTATGTGAAAAACGCGAAACTGTGAGCCTGATGAGGGCAAATCTTATACCTAACCTTGACCTAACATGCGTTATCCTCTAAAATATTTATCCAGACCAGCTTTCATTGAATGTTTCAGTGTGGTACCACTTTACTACGTGATCCAATCCAGAAATAGCCCAGGATCTAGCCATGAAGTATGAGAAATATGCGAAAGTAAGAGCCTGATGAGGGCAAATCCTAGACCTATCCCAGACCTAACTTGCGTTATCCTGTAAAATATTGATCGAAATCAGGTTTAATTGACTGTTTCAGCGTGGTACCACATTACTACGTGATACAATCCAGAAACAGCCCAGGATCTAGCCATGAAGTATGAGCAATATGCGAAAGTATGAGCCTGATGAGGGCTAATCCCAGACCTATCCCAGACCTAACATGCGTTATCCTCTAAAATATTGATCGAAACCAGGTTTAATTGACTGTTTTAGTGTGGTACCACTTTACTACGTGAACCAAAGCAAAAAAAACCCTCGATCAGGTCAACATGCATGTTAAAACTGCGAAAGTATGACCCTGATGAGGGCAAATCACAGACCTAACCCAGACCTAACATGCGTTATCCTCTAAAATATTTATCAAGACCAGGTTTAATTTAATGTTCCAGTGTGGTACCACATTACTACGTGATCCAAACCAGAAAAAACCCTGGATCTGTTCAACAAGTATGTGAAAAACGCGAAACTGTGAGCCTGATGAGGGCAAATCTTAGACCTAACCCAGACCTAAGATGCGTTATCCTCTAAAATATTTATCCAGACCAGGTTTCATTGAATGTTTCAGTGTGGTACCACTTTACTACGTGATCCAATCCAGAAATAGCCCAGGATCTAGCCATGAAGTATGAGAAATATGCGAAAGTATGAGCCCGATGAGGGCAAATCCTAGACCTAACCCAGACCTAACATGCGTTATTCTCTAAAGTATTTATCAAGACCAGGTTTAATTGAATGTTTCAGTGTGGTACCACATTACTACGAGATCCAAACCAGAAACAACCCAGGATCTGTTCAACAAGTATGTGAAAAACGCGAAACTGTGAGCCTGATGAGGGCAAATCTTAGACCTAACCCAGACCTAAGATGCGTTATCCTCTAAACTATTTATCCAGACCAGGTTTCATTGATTGTTTCAGTGTGGTACCACTTTACTACGTGATCCAATCCAGAAATAGCCCTGGATCTAGCCATGAAGTATGAGAAATATGTGAAAGTAAGAGCCTGATGAGGGCAAATCCTAGACCTATCCCAGACCTAACTTGCGTTATCCTCTAAAATATTGATCGAAATCAGGTTTAATTGACTGTTTCAGCGTGGTACCACATTACTACGTGATACAATCCAGAAACAGCCCAGGATCTAGCCATGAAGTATGTCAAGTGTGCGACAGTATGACCCTGATGAGGGCTAATCCCAGACCTATCCCAGACCTAACATGCGTTATCCTCTAAAATATTGATCGAAACCAGGTTTAATTGACTGTTTTAGTGTGGTACCACTTTACTACGTGAACCAAAGCAAAAAAAACCCTCGATTAGGTCAACATGCATGTTAAAACTGCGAAAGTATGACCCTGATGAGGGCAAATCACAGACCTAACCCAGACCTAACATGCGTTATCCTCTAAAATATTTATCAAGACCAGGTTTAATTTAATGTTCCAGTGTGGTACCACATTACTACGTGATCCAAACCAGAAAAAACCCTGGATCTGTTCAACAAGTATGTGAAAAACGCGAAACTGTGAGCCTGATGAGGGCAAATCTTAGACCTAACCTAGACCTAACATGCGGAATCCTCTAAAATATTGAGCGAAACCAGGTTTAATGAACTGTTTCAGTGTGGTACCACATTACTACGTGATCCAAACCAGAAAAAGCCCAGGATCTGTTCAACAAGTATGTGAAAAACGCGAAACTGTGAGCCTGATGAGGGCAAATCTTAGACCTAACCTTGACCTAACATGCGTTATCCTCTAAAATATTTATCCAGACCAGCTTTCATTGAATGTTTCAGTGTGGTACCACTTTACTACGTGATCCAATCCAGAAATAGCCCAGGATCTAGCCATGAAGTATGAGAAATATGCGAAAGTAAGAGCCTGATGAGGGCAAATCCTAGACCTATCCCAGACCTAACTTGCGTTATCCTCTAAAATATTGATCGAAATCAGGTTTAATTGACTGTTTCAGCGTGGTACCACATTACTACGTGATACAATCCAGAAACAGCCCAGGATCTAGCCATGAAGTATGAGCAATATGCGAAAGTATGAGCCTGATGAGGGCAAGTCCTAGACCTAACCCAGACCTAACATGCGTTATCCTCTAAAATATTTATCAAGACCAGGTTTAATTGATTGTTTCAGTGTGGTCCCACATTACTACGTGATCCAAAACAGAAAAAACCCAGGATCTGTTCTACATGTATGAGAAATATGCGAAAGAATGAGCCTGATGGGAGCAAATCCCAGACCTAACCTAGACCTAACATGAATTATTCTCTAAAATATTGATCGAAACCTGGTTTAATCGACTGTTTCAGTGTGGTACCACATTACTATGTGATCCAAACCAGAAAATAACCCAGGATCTGTTCAACGAGTATGTGAAGTGTGCGAAAGTATGAGTCTGATGAGGGCAAATCCCAGACCTATCCCAGACCTAACATGCGTTATCCTCTAAAATATTTATCAAGACCAGGTTTAATTGATTGTTTCAGTGTGGACCCACATTACTATGTGATCCAAACCAGAAAAAACCCAGGATCCGTTCAACAAGTATGTGAAGAATGCGAAAGTATGAGTCTGATGAGTGAAAATCCCAGGCCTAACCTAGACCTAACATGCGTTATCCTCAAAAATATTGATCGAAACCTGGTTTAATCGACTGCTTCAGTGTGGTACCACATTACTATGTGATCCAAACCAGAAAATAACCCAGGATCCGTTCAACAAGTATGTGAAGAATGCGAAAGTATGATTCTGATGAGTGAAAAAACCAGGCCTGACCTAGACCTAACATGCGTTATCCTCTAAAATATTGAGCGAAACCAGGTTTAATGGACTGTTTCAGTGTGGTACCACACTACTACGGGATCCAAACCAGAAAAAACCCAGGATCTGTTCAACAAGTATGTGAAGAATGCGAAAGTATGATACTGATGAGTGAAAAAACCAGGCCTGACCTAGACCTAACATGCGTTATCCTCTAAAATATTGAGCGAAACCAGGTTTAATGGACTGTTTCAGTGTGGTACCACACTACTACGTGATGCAATCCAGAAAAAGCTCAGGATCTAGCCATCAAGTATGAGAAATATGCGAAAGAATGAGCCTGATGAGAGCAAATCCCAGACCTATCCCAGACCTAACTTGCGTTATCCTCCAAAATATTGATCGAAACCAGGTTTAATTGACTGTTTTAGTGTGGTACCACATTACTACGTGATCCAAACCTGAAAAAACCCGGGATCTGTTCAACAAGTATGTGAAAAACGCGAAACTGTGAGCCTGATGAGGGCAAATCTTAGACCTAACCTTGACCTAACATGCGTTATCCTCTAAAATATTTATCCAGACCAGCTTTCATTGAATGTTTCAGTGTGGTACCACTTTACTACGTGATCCAATCCAGAAATAGCCCAGGATCTAGCCATGAAGTATGAGAAATATGCGAAAGTAAGAGCCTGATGAGGGCAAATCCTAGACCTATCCCAGACCTAACTTGCGTTATCCTCTAAAATATTGATCGAAATCAGGTTTAATTGACTGATTCAGCGTGGTACCACATTACTACGTGATACAATCCAGAAACAGCCCAGGATCTAGCCATGAAGTATGAGCAATATGCGAAAGTATGAGCCTGATGAGGGCAAGTCCTAGACCTAACCCAGACCTAACATGCGTTATCCTCTAAAATATTTATCAAGACCAGGTTTAATTGATTGTTTCAGTGTGGTCCCACATTACTACGTGATCCAAAACAGAAAAAACCCAGGATCTGTTCTACATGTATGAGAAATATGCGAAAGAATGAGCCTGATGGGAGCAAATCCCAGACCTAACCTAGACCTAACATGAATTATTCTCTAAAATATTGATCGAAACCTGGTTTAATCGACTGTTTCAGTGTGGTACCACATTACTATGTGATCCAAACCACAAAATAACCCAGGATCTGTTCAACGAGTATGTGAAGTGTGCGAAAGTATGAGTCTGATGAGGGCAAATCCCAGACCTATCCCAGACCTAACATGCGTTATCCTCTAAAATATTTATCAAGACCAGGTTTAATTGATTGTTTCAGTGTGGACCCACATTACTATGTGATCCAAACCAGAAAAAACCCAGGATCCGTTCAACAAGTATGTGAAGAATGCGAAAGTATGAGTCTGATGAGTGAAAATCCCAGGCCTAACCTAGACCTAACATGCGTTATCCTCAAAAATATTGATCGAAACCTGGTTTAATCGACTGCCTCAGTGTGGTACCACATTACTATGTGATCCAAACCAGAAAATAACCCAGGATCCGTTCAACAAGTATGTGAAGAATGCGAAAGTATGATTCTGATGAGTGAAAAAACCAGGCCTGACCTAGACCTAACATGCGTTATCCTCTAAAATATTGAGCGAAACCAGGTTTAATGGACTGTTTCAGTGTGGTACCACACTACTACGGGATCCAAACCAGAAAAAACCCAGGATCTGTTCAACAAGTATGTGAAGAATGCGAAAGTATGATACTGATGAGTGAAAAAACCAGGCCTGACCTAGACCTAACATGCGTTATCCTCTAAAATATTGAGCGAAACCAGGTTTAATGGACTGTTTCAGTGTGGTACCACACTACTACGTGATCCAATCCAGAAATAGCCCAGGATCTAGCCATGAAGTATGAGAAATATGCGAAAGTATGAGCCTGACGAGGGCAAATCCTAGACCTAACCCAGACCTAACATGCGTTATCCTCTAAAATATTTATCAAGACCAGGTTTAATTGATTGTTTCAGTGTGGTCCCACATTACTACGTGATCCAAACCAGAAAAAACCCAGGATCCGTTCAACAAGTATGTGAAGAATGCGAAAGTATGAGTCTGATGAGTGAAAATCCCAGGCCTGACCTAGACCTAACATGCGTTATCCTCTAAAATATTGAGCGAAACCAGGTTTAATGGACTGTTTCAGTGTGGTACCACACTACTACGGGATCCCAACCAGAAAAAACCCAGGATCTGTTCAACAAGTATGTGAAAAACGCGAAAGTATGAGCTTGATGAGGGCAAATCCCAGACCTATCCCAGACCTAACTTGCGTTGTCCTCTAAAATATTGATGGAAACCAGGTTTAATTGACTGTTTCAGTGTTGTACTTCATTACTACGTGATGCAATCCAGAAAAAGCCCAGGATCTAGCCATCAAGTTTGAGAAATATGCGAAAGAATGAGCCTGATGAGAGCAAATCCCAGACCTAAACTAGACCTAACATGCGTTATCCTCTAAAATATTGAGCGAAACCAGGTTTAATGGACTGTTTCAGTGTGGTACCACACTACTACGTGATCCAAACCAGAAAAAACCCAGGATCTGTTCAACAAGTATGTGAAAAACGCGAAAGTATGAGCCTGATGAGGGCAAAACCCAGACCTATCCCAGACCTAACTTGCGTTATTCTCTTAAACATTGATCGAAACCAGGTGTAATTGATTGTTTCAGTGTGGTCCCACATTACTACGTGATCCAAACCAGAAAAAACCTAGGATCCGTTCAACAAGTATGTGAAGAATGCGAAAGTATGAGTCTGATGAGTGAAAATACCAGACCTAACCTAGACCTAACATGCGTTATCCTCAAAAATACTGATCGAAACCTGGTTTAATCGACTGTTTCAGTGTGGTACCACATTACAATGTGATCCAAACCAGAAAGAAACCCAGGATCTGTTCAACGAGTATGTGAAGGGTGCGAAAGTATGAGTCTGACGTGGTCAAATCCCAGACCTATCCCAGACCTAACTTGCGTTATCCTCTAAAATATTTATCAAGACCAGGTTTAATTGAATGTTTCAGTGTGGTACCACATTACTACGTGATCCAAACCAGAAAAAACCCAGGATCCGTTCAACAAGTATGTGAAGAATGCGAAAGCATGAGTCTGACGAGTGAAAATCCCAGACCTAACCTAGACCTAACATGCGTTATATTCTAAAATATTGATGGAAACCTGGTTTAATTGACTGTTTCAGTGATGTACTTCATTACTACGTGATGCGACCCAGAAAAAGCCCAGGATCTAGCCATCAAGTATGAGAAATATGCGAAAGAATGAGCCTGATGAGAGCAAATCCCAGACCTAACCCAGACCTAACATGCGTTATCCTCAAAAATATTGATCGAAACCAGGTTTAATCGACTGTTTCAGCGTGGTATCACATTACTACGTGATATAATCCAGAAACAGCCCAGGATCTAGCCATGAAGTATGAGAAATATGCGAAAGTATGAGCCTGATGAGGGCAAATCGCAGGCCTAACCTAGACCTAACATGCGTTATCCTCAAAAATACTGATCGAAACCTGGTTTAATCGACTGTTTCAGTGTGGTACCACATTACAATGTGATCCAAACCAGAAAGAAACCCAGGATCTGTTCAACGAGTATGTGAACGGTGCGAAGGTATGAGTCTGATGAGGTCAAATCCCAGACCTATCCCAGACCTAACTTGCGTTATCCTCTAAAATATTGATCGAAACGAGGTTTAATCGACTGTTTCAGTGTGGTACCACATTACTACGTGATCCAAACCAGAAAAAACCCAGGATCAGTTCAACAAGTACGTGAAAAACGCGAATGTATGAGCCTGATTAGGGCGAATCCCAGACCTATCCCAGACCTAACTTGCGTTATCCTCTAAAATATTGATGGAAACCAGGTTTAATTGACTGTTTCAGTGTTGTACTTCATTACTATGTTATGCAATCCAGAAAAAGCTCAGGATCTAGCCATCAAGTATGAGAAATATGCGAAAGAATGTGCCTGATAAGAGCAAATCCCAGACCTAACCTAGACCTAACATGAATTATTCTCTTAAATATTGATCGAAACCAGGTTTAATTGACTGTTTCAGTGTGGTCCCACATTGCTACGTGATCCAAACCAGAAAAAACCCAGGATCCGTTCAACAAGTATGTGAAGAATGCGAAAGTATGAGTCTGATGTGTGAAAATCCCAGGCATAACCTAGACCTAACATGCGTTATCCTCAAAAATATTGATCGAAACCTGGTTTAATCGACTGTTTCATTGTGGTACCACATTACTATGTGATCCAAACCAGAAAATAACCCAGGATCTGTTCAACGAGTATGTGAAGGGTGCGAAGGTATGAGTCTGATGAGGTCAAATCCCAGACCTATCCCAGACCTAACTTGCGTTATCCTCTAAAATATTGATCGAAACGAGGTTTAATTGATTGTTTTAGTGTGGTACCACTTTACTACGTGATCCAAAGCAAAAAAAACCCTCGATCAGGTCAACATGCATGTTAAAACTGCGAAAGTATGACCCTGATGAGGGCAAATCACAGACCTAACCCAGACCTAACATGCGTTATCCTCTAAAATATTTATCAAGACCAGGTTTAACTTAATGTTTCAGTGTGGTACCACATTACTACGTGATCCAAACCAGAAAAAACCCTGGATCTGTTCAACAAGTATGTGAAAAACGCGAAACTGTGAGCCTGAAGAGGGCAAATCTTAGACCTAACCTTGACCTAACATGCGTTATCCTCTAAACTATTTATCCAGACCAGGTTTCATTGAATGTTTCAGTGCGGTACCACTTTACTACGTGATCCAATCCAGAAATAGCCCAGGATCTAGCCATGAAGTATGAGAAATATGCGAAAGTATGAGCCCGATGAGGGCAAATCCTAGACCTAACCCAGACCTAACATGCGTTATTCTCTAAAGTATTTATCAAGACCAGGTTTAATTGAATGTTTCAGTGTGGTACCACATTACTGCGTGATCCAATCCAGAAATAGCCGAGGATCTAGCCATGAAGTATGAGAAATATGCGAAAGTATGACCCTGATGAGGGCAAATCACAGACCTAACCCAGACCTAACATGCGTTATCCTCTAAAATATTTATCAAGACCAGGTTTAATTTAATGTTTCAGTGTGGTACCACATTACTACGTGATCCAAACCAGACAAAAACCCTGGATCTGTTCAACAAGTATGTGAAAAACGCGAAACTGTGAGCCTGAAGAGGGCAAATCTTAGACCTAACCTTGACCTAACATGCGTTATCCTCTAAACTATTTATCCAGACCAGGTTTCATTGAATGTTTCAGTGTGGTACCACTTTACTACGTGATCCAATCCAGAAATAGTCCAGGATCTAGCCATGAAGTATGAGAAATATGCGAAAGTATGACCCTGATGAGGGCAAATCACAGACCTAACCCAGACCTAACATGCGTTATCCTCTAAAGTATTTATCAAGACCAGGTTTAATTGAATGTTTCAGTGTGGTACCACATTACTACGTGATCCAAACCAGAAACAACCCAGGATCTGTTCAACAACTATGTGAAAAACGCGAAACTGTGAGCCTGATGAGGGCAAATCTTAGACCTAACCTTGACCTAACATGCGTTATCCTCTAAACTATTTATCCAGACCAGGTTTCATTGATTGTTTCAGTGTGGTACCACTTTACTACGTGATCCAATCCAGAAATAGCCCTGGATCTAGCCATGAAGTATGAGAAATATGCGAAAGTAAGAGCCTGATGAGGGCAAATCCTAGACCTATCCCAGACCTAACATGCGTTATCCTCTAAAATATTGATCGAAATCAGGTTTAATTGACTGTTTCAGCGTGGTACCACATTACTACGTGATACAATCCAGAAACAGCCCAGGATCTAGCCATGAAGTATGAGCAATATGCGAAAGTATGAGCCTGATGAGGGCAAATCCTAGGCCTAACCCAGACCTAACATGCGTTATCCTCTAAAATATTTATCAAGACCAGGTTTAATTGATTGTTTCAGTGTGGTCCCACATTACTACGTGATCCAAACCAGAAAAAACCCAGGGTCCGTTCTACAAGTATGTGAAGAATGCGAAAGTATGAGTCTGATGAGTGAAAATCCCAGGCCTAACCTAGACCTAACATGCGTTATCCTCAATAATATTGATCGAAACCAGGTTTAATCGACTGTTTCAGTGTGGTACCACATTACTACGTGATCCAAACCAGAAAAAAACCCAGGATCTGATCAACGAGTATGTCAAGTGTGCGACAGTATGACCCTGATGAGGGCTAATCCCAGACCTATCCCAGACCTAACATGCGTTATCCTCTAAAATATTGATCGAAACCAGGTTTAATTGACTGTTTTAGTGTGGTACCACTTTACTACGTGAACCAAAGCAAAAAAAACCCTCGATCAGGTCAACATGCATGTTAAAACTGCGAAAGTATGACCCTGATGAGGGCAAATCACAGACCTAACCCAGACCTAACATGCGTTATCCTCTAAAATATTTATCAAGACCAGGTTTAATTTAATGTTCCAGTGTGGTACCACATTACTACGTGATCCAAACCAGAAAAAACCCTGGATCTGTTCAACAAGTATGTGAAAAACGCGAAACTGTGAGCCTGATGAGGGCAAATCTTAGACCTAACCTTGACCTAACATGCGTTATCCTCTAAAATATTTATCCAGACCAGCTTTCATTGAATGTTTCAGTGTGGTACCACTTTACTACGTGATCCAATCCAGAAATAGCCCAGGATCTAGCCATGAAGTATGAGAAATATGCGAAAGTAAGAGCCTGATGAGGGCAAATCCTAGACCTAACCCAGACCTAACATGCGTTATCCTCTAAAATATTTATCAAGACCAGGTTTAATTGATTGTTTCAGTGTGGTCCCACATTACTACGTGATCCAAAACAGAAAAAACCCAGGATCTGTTCTACATGTATGAGAAATATGCGAAAGAATGAGCCTGATGGGAGCAAATCCCAGACCTAACCTAGACCTAACATGAATTATTCTCTAAAATATTGATCGAAACCTGGTTTAATCGACTGTTTCAGTGTGGTACCACATTACTATGTGATCCAAACCAGAAAATAACCCAGGATCTGTTCAACGAGTATGTGAAGTGTGCGAAAGTATGAGTCTGATGAGGGCAAATCCCAGACCTATCCCAGACCTAACATGCGTTATCCTCTAAAATATTTATCAAGACCAGGTTTAATTGATTGTTTCAGTGTGGACCCACATTACTATGTGATCCAAACCAGAAAAAACCCAGGATCCGTTCAACAAGTATGTGAAGAATGCGAAAGTATGAGTCTGATGAGTGAAAATCCCAGGCCTAACCTAGACCTAACATGCGTTATCCTCAAAAATATTGATCGAAACCTGGTTTAATCGACTGTTTCAGTGTGGTACCACATTACTATGTGATCCAAACCAGAAAATAACCCAGGATCCGTTCAACAAGTATGTGAAGAA
Source organism: Colletes latitarsis (assembly GCF_051014445.1). Classification (NCBI taxonomy): domain Eukaryota; kingdom Metazoa; phylum Arthropoda; class Insecta; order Hymenoptera; family Colletidae; genus Colletes; species Colletes latitarsis. Next base: position 15,638,526 of record NW_027488366.1, read on the forward strand.
TGCGAAAGTATGATTCTGATGAGTGAAAAAACCAGGCCTGACCTAGACCTAACATGCGTTATCCTCTAAAATATTGAGCGAAACCAGGTTTAATGGACTGTTTCAGTGTGGTACCACACTACTACGGGATCCAAACCAGAAAAAACCCAGGATCTGTTCAACAAGTATGTGAAGAATGCGAAAGTATGATACTGATGAGTGAAAAAACCAGGCCTGACCTAGACCTAACATGCGTTATCCTCTAAAATATTGAGCGAAACCAGGTTTAATGGACTGTTTCAGTGTGGTACCACACTACTACGTGATGCAATCCAGAAAAAGCTCAGGATCTAGCCATCAAGTATGAGAAATATGCGAAAGAATGAGCCTGATGAGAGCAAATCCCAGACCTAACTTGCGTTATCCTCCAAAATATTGATCGAAACCAGGTTTAATTGACTGTTTTAGTGTGGTACCACATTACTACGTGATCCAAACCAGAAAAAACCCAGGATCTGTTCAACAAGTATGTGAAAAACGCGAAACTGTGAGCCTGATGAGGGCAAATCTTAGACCTAACCCAGACCTAAGATGCGTTATCCTCTAAAATATTTATCCAGACCAGGTTTCATTGAATGTTTCAGTGTGGTACCACTTTACTACGTGATCCAATCCAGAAATAGCCCAGGATCTAGCCATGAAGTATGAGAAATATGCGAAAGTATGAGCCCGATGAGGGCAAATCCTAGACCTAACCCAGACCTAACATGCGTTATTCTCTAAAGTATTTATCAAGACCAGGTTTAATTGAATGTTTCAGTGTGGTACCACATTACTACGAGATCCAAACCAGAAACAACCCAGGATCTGTTCAACAACTATGTGAAAAACGCGAAACTGTGAGCCTGATGAGGGCAAATCTTAGACCTAACCTTGACCTAACATGCGATATCCTCTAAACTATTTATCCAGACCAAGTTTCATTGATTGTTTCAGTGTGGTACCACTTTGCTACGTGATCCAATCCAGAAATAGCCCTGGATCTAGCCATGAAGTATGAGAAATATGCGAAAGTAAGAGCCTGATGAGGGCAAATCCCAGACCTATCCCAGACCTAACATGCGTTATCCTCTAAAATATTTATCAAGACCAGGTTTAATTGATTGTTTCAGTGTGGACCCACATTACTATGTGATCCAAACCAGAAATAACCCAGGATCCGTTCAACAAGTATGTGAAGAATGCGAAAGTATGAGTCTGATGAGTGAAAATCCCAGGCCTAATCTAGACCTAACATGCGTTATCCTCAAAAATATTGATCGAAACCTGGTTTAATCGACTGTTTCAGTGTGGTACCACATTACTATGTGATCCAAACCAGAAAATAACCCAGGATCCGTTCAACAAGTATGTGAAGAATGCGAAAGTATGATTCTGATGAGTGAAAAAACCAGGCCTGACCTAGACCTAACATGCGTTATCCTCTAAAATATTGAGCGAAACCAGGTTTAATGGACTGTTTCAGTGTGGTACCACACTACTACGGGATCCAAACCAGAAAAAACCCAGGATCTGTTCAACAAGTATGTGAAGAATGCGAAAGTATGATACTGATGAGTGAAAAAACCAGGCCTGACCTAGACCTAACATGCGTTATCCTCTAAAATATTGAGCGAAACCAGGTTTAATGGACTGTTTCAGTGTGGTACCACACTACTACGTGATGCAATCCAGAAAAAGCTCAGGATCTAGCCATCAAGTATGAGAAATATGCGAAAGAATGAGCCTGATGAGAGCAAATCCCAGACCTAACTTGCGTTATCCTCCAAAATATTGATCGAAACCAGGTTTAATTGACTGTTTTAGTGTGGTACCACATTACTACGTGATCCAAACCAGAAAAAACCCAGGATCTGTTCAACAAGTATGTGAAAAACGCGAAACTGTGAGCCTGATGAGGGCAAATCTTAGACCTAACCCAGACCTAAGATGCGTTATCCTCTAAAATATTTATCCAGACCAGGTTTCATTGAATGTTTCAGTGTGGTACCACTTTACTACGTGATCCAATCCAGAAATAGCCCAGGATCTAGCCATGAAGTATGAGAAATATGCGAAAGTATGAGCCCGATGAGGGCAAATCCTAGACCTAACCCAGACCTAACATGCGTTATTCTCTAAAGTATTTATCAAGACCAGGTTTAATTGAATGTTTCAGTGTGGTACCACATTACTACGAGATCCAAACCAGAAACAACCCAGGATCTGTTCAACAACTATGTGAAAAACGCGAAACTGTGAGCCTGATGAGGGCAAATCTTAGACCTAACCTTGACCTAACATGCGATATCCTCTAAACTATTTATCCAGACCAAGTTTCATTGATTGTTTCAGTGTGGTACCACTTTACTACGTGATCCAATCCAGAAATAGCCCTGGATCTAGCCATGAAGTATGAGAAATACGCGAAAGTAAGAGCCTGATGAGGGCAAATCCTAGACCTATCCCAGACCTAACTTGCGTTATCCTCTAAACTATTTATCCAGACCAGGTTTCATTGATTGTTTCAGTGTGGTACCACTTTACTACGTGATCCAATCCAGAAATAGCCCTGGATCTAGCCATGAAGTATGAGAAATATGTGAAAGTAAGAGCCTGATGAGGGCAAATCCTAGACCTATCCCAGACCTAACTTGCGTTATCCTCTAAAATATTGATCGAAATCAGGTTTAATTGACTGTTTCAGCGTGGTACCACATTACTACGTGATACAATCCAGAAACAGCCCAGGATCTAGCCATGAAGTATGTCAAGTGTGCGACAGTATGACCCTGATGAGGGCTAATCCCAGACCTATCCCAGACCTAACATGCGTTATCCTCTAAAATATTGATCGAAACCAGGTTTAATTGACTGTTTTAGTGTGGTACCACTTTACTACGTGAACCAAAGCAAAAAAAACCCTCGATCAGGTCAACATGCATGTTAAAACTGCGAAAGTATGACCCTGATGAGGGCAAATCACAGACCTAACCCAGACCTAACATGCGTTATCCTCTAAAATATTTATCAAGACCAGGTTTAATTTAATGTTCCAGTGTGGTACCACATTACTACGTGATCCAAACCAGAAAAAACCCTGGATCTGTTCAACAAGTATGTGAAAAACGCGAAACTGTGAGCCTGATGAGGGCAAATCTTAGACCTAACCTTGACCTAACATGCGTTATCCTCCAAAATATTTATCCAGACCAGGTTTCATTGAATGTTTCAGTGTGGTACCACTTTACTACGTGATCCAATCCAGAAATAGCCCAGGATCTAGCCATGAAGTATGAGAAATATGCGAAAGTATGAGCCCGATGAGGGCAAATCCTAGACCTAACCCAGTCCTAACATGCGTTATTCTCTAAAATATTTATCAAGACCAGGTTTAATTGAATGTTTCAGTGTGGTACCACATTACTACGTGATCCAAACCAGAAAAAACCGAGGATCCGTACAACAAGTATGTGAAGAATGCGAAAGTATGAGTCTGATCAGTGAAAATCTCAGGCCTTACCTAGACCTAACTTGCGTTGTCTTCTAAAATATTGATGGAAACATGGTTTCATTGACTGTTTCAGTGTGGTACTACATTACTACGTGATGCAATCTAGAAAAAGCCCAGGATCTAGCCATCTAGTATGAGAAATATGCGAAAGAATGAGCCTGATGACAACAAATCCCAGACCTAACCTAGACCTAACATGCGGAATCCTCTAAAATATTGAGCGAAACCAGGTTTAATGAACTGTTTCAGTGTGGTACCACATTACTACGTGATCCAAACCAGAAAAAGCCCAGGATCTGTTCAACAAGTATGTGAAAAACGCGAAACTGTGAGCCTGATGAGGGCAAATCTTAGACCTAACCTTGACCTAACATGCGTTATCCTCTAAAATATTTATCCAGAACAGCTTTCATTGAATGTTTCAGTGTGGTACCACTTTACTACGTGATCCAATCCAGAAATAGCCCAGGATCTAGCCATGAAGTATGAGAAATATGCGAAAGTAAGAGCCTGATGAGGGCAAATACTAGACCTATCCCAGACCTAACTTGCGTTATCCTCTAAAATATTGATCGAAATCAGGTTTAATTGACTGTTTCAGCGTGGTACCACATTACTACGTGATACAATCCAGAAACAGCCCAGGATCTAGCCATGAAGTATGAGCAATATGCGAAAGTATGAGCCTGATGAGGGCAAGTCCTAGACCTAACCCAGACCTAACATGCGTTATCCTCTAAAATATTTATCAAGACCAGGTTTAATTGATTGTTTCAGTGTGGTCCCACATTACTACGTGATCCAAAACAGAAAAAACCCAGGATCTGTTCTACATGTATGAGAAATATGCGAAAGAATGAGCCTGATGGGAGCAAATCCCAGACCTAACCTAGACCTAACATGAATTATTCTCTAAAATATTGATCGAAACCTGGTTTAATCGACTGTTTCAGTGTGGTACCACATTACTATGTGATCCAAACCAGAAAATAACCCAGGATCTGTTCAACGAGTATGTGAAGTGTGCGAAAGTATGAGTCTGATGAGGGCAAATCCCAGACCTATCCCAGACCTAACATGCGTTATCCTCAAAAATATTGATCGAAACCTGGTTTAATCGACTGCTTCAGTGTGGTACCACATTACTATGTGATCCAAACCAGAAAATAACCCAGGATCCGTTCAACAAGTATGTGAAGAATGCGAAAGTATGATTCTGATGAGTGAAAAAACCAGGCCTGACCTAGACCTAACATGCGTTATCCTCTAAAATATTGAGCGAAACCAGGTTTAATGGACTGTTTCAGTGTGGTACCACACTACTACGGGATCCAAACCAGAAAAAACCCAGGATCTGTTCAACAAGTATGTGAAGAATGCGAAAGTATGATACTGATGAGTGAAAAAACCAGGCCTGACCTAGACCTAACATGCGTTATCCTCTAAAATATTGAGCGAAACCAGGTTTAATGGACTGTTTCAGTGTGGTACCACACTACTACGTGATGCAATCCAGAAAAAGCTCAGGATCTAGCCATCAAGTATGAGAAATATGCGAAAGAATGAGCCTGATGAGAGCAAATCCCAGACCTATCCCAGACCTAACTTGCGTTATCCTCCAAAATATTGATCGAAACCAGGTTTAATTGACTGTTTTAGTGTGGTACCACATCACTACGTGATCCAAACCAGAAAAAACCCGGGATCTGTTCAACAAGTATGTGAAAAACGCGAAACTGTGAGCCTGATGAGGGCAAATCTTAGACCTAACCCAGACCTAAGATGCGTTATCCTCTAAAATATTTATCCAGACCAGGTTTCATTGAATGTTTCAGTGTGGTACCACTTTACTACGTGATCCGATCCAGAAATAGCCCAGGATCTAGCCATGAAGTATGAGAAATATGCGATAGTAAGAGCCTGATGAGGGCAAATCCTAGACCTATCCCAGACCTAACTTGCGTTATCCTCTAAAGTATTGTTCGAAACCAGGTTTAATTGACTGTTTTAGTGTGGTACCACATTACTACGTGATCCAAACCAGAAAAAACCCAGGATCTGTTCAACAAGTATGTGAAAAACGCGAAACCGTGAGCCTGATGACGGCAAATCCTAGACGTAACCCAGACCTAACATGCGTTATCCTCTAAAATATTTATCAAGACCAGGTTTAATAGAATGTTTCAGTGTGGTACCACATTACTACGTGATCCAAACCAGAAAAAACCCAGGATCCGATCAACAAGTATGTGAAGAATGCGAATGTATGAGTCTGATCAATGAAAATCTCAGGCCTTACCTAGACCTAACTTGCGTTGTCCTCTAAAATATTGATGGAAACCAGGTTTCGTTGACTGTTTCAGTGTGGTACTACGTTACTACGTGATGCAATCCAGAAAAAGCACAGGATCTAGCCATCAAGTATGAGACATATGCGAAAGAATGAGCCTGATGAGAGCAAATCCCAGACCTAACCTAGACCTAACATGTGTTATCCTCTAAAATATTGAGCGAAACCAGGTTTAATGGACGGTTTCAGTGTGGTACCACACTACTTCGTGATCCAAACCAGAAAAAACCCAGGATCTGTTCAACAAGTATATGAAAAACGCGACACTGTGAGCCTGATGAGGGCAAATCTTAGACCTATCCCAGACCTAGCTTGCGTTATCCTCTAAAATATTGATCGAAACCAGGTTTAATTGACTGTTTTAGTGTGGTACCACATTACTACGTGATCCAAACCAGAAAAAACCCAGGATCCGTTCAACAAGTATGTGAAGAATGCGAATGTATGAGTCTGATCAGTGAAAATCTCAGGCCTTACCAAGACCTAACTTGCGTTGTCCTCTAAAATATTTATCCAGACCAGGTTTCATTGAATGTTTCAGTGTGGTACCACCTTACTACGTGATCCAATCCAGAAATAGCCCAGGATCTAGCCATGAAGTATGAGAAATATGCGAAAGTATGAGCCTGATGAGGGCAAATCCTAGACCTAACCCAGACCTAACATGCGTTATCCTCTAAAATATTGATCGAAACCAGGTTTAATTGACTGTTTCAGTGTGGTACCACATTACTACGTGATCCAATCCAGAAATAGCCCAGGATCTAGCCATGAAGTATGAGAAATATGCGAAAGTATGTGTCTGATGAGGTCAAATCCCAGACCAATCCCAGACTTAACTTGCGTTTTCCTCTAAAATATTGATCGAAACCAGGTTTAATGGACTGTTTCAGTGTGGTACCACATTACTACGTGATACAAACCAGAAAAAACCCAGGATCCGTTCAACAAGTATGTGAAGAATGCGAAAGTATGAGTCTGATGAGTGAAAATCCCAGGCCTAACCTAGACCTAACATGCGTTATCCTCAAAAATATTGATCGAAACCTGGTTTAATCGACTGTTTCAGTTTGGTACCACATTACTATGTTATCCAAACCAGAAAATAACCCAGGATCTGTTCAACGAGTATGTGAAGTGTGCGTAAGTATGAGTCTGATGAGGGCAAATCCCACACCTATCCCAGACCTAACTTGCGTTATCCTCTAAAATATTGATCGAAACCAGGTTTAATTGACAGTTTCAGTGTGGTCCCACATTACTACGTGATGCAAACCAGAAAAAACCCAGGATCTGTTCAACAAGTATGTGAAAAACGCGACAGTATGAGCCTGATGAGGGCAAATCCCAGACCTATCCCAGACCTAACTTGCGTTATCCTCTAAAATATTGATCGAAACCAGGTTTAATTGACAGTTTCAGTGTGGTCCCACATTACTACGTGATGCAAACCAGAAAAAACCCAGGATCTGTTCAACAAGTATGTGAAGAATGCGATAGTATGAGTCTGATGAGTGAAAAAACCAGGCCTGACCTAGACCTAACATGCGTTATCCTCTAAAATATTGGGCGAAACCAGGTTTAATGGACTGTTTCAGTGTGGTACCACACTAGTACGGGATCCAAACCAGAAAAAACCCAGGATCTGTTCAACAAGTATGTGAAAAACGCGACAGTATGAGCCTGATGAGGGCAAATCCCAGACCTATCCCAGACCTAACTTGCGTTATCCTCTAAAGTATTGATCGAAACCAGGTTTAATTGACTGTTTCAGCGTGGTACCACATTACTACGTGAAACAATGCAGAAACAGCCCAGGATCTAGCCATGAAGTATGAGAAATATGCGAAAATATGAGCCTGATGAGGGCAAATCCTAGACGTAACCCAGACCTAACATGCGTTATCCTCTAAAATATTTATCAAGACCAGGTTTAATAGAATGTTTCAGTGTGGTACCACATTACTACGTGATCCAAACCAGAAAAAACCCAGGATCCGTTCAACAAGTATGTGAAGAATGCGAATGTATGAGTCTGATCAATGAAAATCTCAGGCCTTACCTAGACCTAACTTGCGTTGTCCTCTAAAATATTGATGGAAACCAGGTTTCGTTGACTGTTTCAGTGTGGTACAACGTTACTACGTGATGCAATCCAGAAAAAGCACAGGATCTAGCCATCAAGTATGAGACATATGCGAAAGAATGAGCCTGATGAGAGCAAATCCCAGACCTAACCTAGACCTAACATGTGTTATCCTCTAAAATATTGAGCGAAACCAGGTTTAATGGACGGTTTCAGTGTGGTACCACACTACTTCGTGATCCAAACCAGAAAAAACCCAGGATCTGTTCAACAAGTATATGAAAAACGCGAAACTGTGAGCCTGATGAGGGCAAATCTTAGACCTATCCCAGACCAAAGATGCGTTGTCCTCTAAAATATTTATCCAGACCAGGTTTCATTGAATGTTTCAGTGTGGTACCACTTTACTACGTGATCCAATTCAGAAAATAACCCAGGATCTGTTCAACGAGTATGTGAAGTGTGCGAAAGTATGAGTCTGATGAGGTCAAATCCCAGACCAATCCCAGACTTAACTTGCGTTATCCTCTAAAATATTGATCGAAACCAGGTTTAATCGACTGTTTCAGTGTGGTACCACATTACTACGTGATCCAAACGAGAAAAAACCCAGGATCAGTTCAACAAGTATAAGAAGAATGCGAAAGTATGAGTCTGATGAGTGAAAATCCCAGGGCTAACCTAGACCTAACATGCGTTATCCTCTAAAATATTGATCCAAACCAGGTTTAATGGACTGTTTCAGTGTGTTACCACATTACTACGTGATACAAACCAGAAAAATCCAGGATCCGTTCAACAAGTATGTGAGGAATGCGAATGCATGAGTCTGATGAGTGAAAATCCCAGGCCTTACATAGACCTAACTTTTTTTTTTTTTTTTTTTTTTTTTTTTTGTCGTGGGGAAAATCTTCGAAAGACTCCCTCCCACCTCCTTGGGGAGAGGTGGGAGGGGTGTGTGGGATTCCCCGCGCCCGTACAACGACAGGCGCGGGACCTACCCACTAAAAACCCCACGGTGACCCTTCGGCACGCTTTGGGAGGATACCGGGAATCGCTCGAAGCATTCTTCCGGTATCCTCCCCGTGCCCGCGCTTTCGCGCCCATCCCCCGGGGGGACAATCGGTCCCCCCAGTAGACACACTGCCTCGTAGCGGCGGGACGGGGCCACTCCATCCCGCCGCTATCCGTCCCGGGGCCGCGTTTAGTGGCGGCTGCGAGCCCCAACTCGCAACCGCCCGCGACCCCGTTTCCACCCCTCGGCGGTCGGGCGTTCATGGCCGCACCAGACCGCCGAGGGTGCCTCCCCTTGCGTCGGACCGGTAGGGGAAGGCACTCCTACCCCCAACCGGTCCGACCCGGCGCCGCCTGGCGGGAGGAGGGTCCCCTCAGGACCCCCCTCCCAGCCTAGGTCATCCGCCACGCCGAGGCGGCCGCCCGCGACGCCTCGCGACCGGGCGACGACCTCGGGCCACCGCACGAGCGCGCGCTTCAGCACGCCGCTGAAGCTCGCGCTCCCTCCCCGCGGCCTCCTTCTGCAACATTACGTTCTCGCAGAAGGAGGCCACGGCCCTCCACTTCTCCTCGCTGCCGAGCATGGCGCGCACCATGCCCGGCAGCGAGACATCCCGCCCGACGACGCCGACCAGGACACGGCGCTCCCCCTCCCACGCGGGGCATACCTCCAGGGTATGATCCGCCGTGTCCTCCTCAGCGTCGCAGTGGCAGCAACGCGCCGTCGGCTCCTTCCCTATCCGGCACAGGTATCTTCCGAAGCTGCCATGCCCGGAAAACACCTGTGCCAGCCGGTAGGTGAGGCTGCCATGGCCTCTGTCCAGCCACTCCTTCAGGAGTGGCCGAACAGCCCCGACAGTCCGATGCCCCGCGGTTGGCAGAGCCAGCCGCTCCTGCCACGCGAGCAACACGGACTGCCGGGCCTGGCGCTTCAAATCGCCCCAAGCAGGTTCCAGCCCGCCCGGGACCGCCCCCACCCCCGCGCGACGGTCGACGCGGCGCCGGTACATCACCGCGTGCGACCGCGCGAGCAGGTCCATGGGCGGCATCCCCGCTAGAACCGTCGCCGCCCCATGTGACATGGTCCGATACCCGCGGACGACCCTGAGCGCCATGCGCCTCTGCACCCGACGCAGCATAGTCATGCTGCGCCGGGAGGCAGCCAGGTCGTCCGCCCAGACGGGGGCCCCGTATAGGGCCACCGACTGGACCATTGCCACATAGAGGCGACGAACTCGGCCGGCCGGGCCCCCCAGGTTGGGCAGGATCCGGCCCAGAGCCGCAACCATCCTTTCCAACCGGGGGACCAGGCAGCGGAAATGCTTCTCGAAACGCCAGTGGCTATCGAGGATCAGCCCTAGATACCTGATCTGGGGCTTCACCTCGATGTCAGCCCCACCCACCCGAATCAGAGGGGGTGGCGGATCCTGCCGAGGTGAATGAAACGCAATCACCTCGGTCTTATGGACCGCCACCGTCATCCCCATCCCCCTGATCCGGTCGACGACGCGTTGCGACCCCTCCTCCGCGCGACGCATGGCCCTCCCCCAGTGCGCCCCGACGGCCAGCACCAGTGTGTCATCCGCATAACACACCGTGCTGACGCCGTCGGGGAGGCCGGCCCGCAACACCGAGTCGTACGCGATGTTCCACAGGAGTGGCCCGAGGACCGACCCCTGCGGAACACCGCAGTACACCTCCCTCCGCATATCACCATCCCGGCCCGGATACTCGATCCACCTGCCGCGGAGATAATCCCCGACGACCGCCCTGAGACAAGGGGGGACTCGATGATATTCGAGTCCCCTCCTTATCTCTTCCCAGGGGAGGGTGTTAAAGGCATTGGCAATATCCTTGGATATTGCCAATGCCACCCCTCCCCGGGAGACGGCCGCCTCCGAGAGGGCCCTCACACGACCTATCGCGTCGATAGTCGATCGGCCCCCCCGGAAACCGAACTGGCAGTCGGCCAGACCGGGATCACCCCGCGACAGGTGCTCGACGAGGCGGGCAGCAATCACACGCTCGAAGAGCTTGCCCACCTCGTCGAGGAGACAAATGGGCCGGTATGTGGAGGGAGACTCCGCGGGCCGACCCTCCTTCCGGAGGAGGACCATCCTCGCCACCTTCCAACTGGGGGGGAATCGCCCGTCCCACAGGCAGCGGTCGAACAACCGCCTGAGGTCGGCCCCAAGGACACCCTGGGTCAAGACCCAAACCCGGCCGGGCACACCATCCGGACCCGGGGCCGTGTTACGAACCCCGAGCCGTCTGATGGCCGCTGCCAGCTCCTCCTGCGTGACCCCCAGCTCGGCCGTCCACTCCACTGGGACAGCCGCCGCCGCCGGAGGACGCGGTCCCCTCTCCCCAATTGGGAAGAGTGTATTGACCACGTCCTCCAGCAGCCGGGGGTCAAGACCCTCGGTGACGGGGGGCGCCCACGGGCGGAGCTTATTCAGCACCACCTTATATGGACGCCCCCATGGATCGTCATCAAGGGTCTGGAGGAGCTCCTTCCATGCCTGGGTCTTGGCCCGTTTGATGGCGACCTGCAGAGCAACCCGCGCCACGCGGTATGCTCCATACAGGTCATCAGCTGCCCTCGCTCGCGCCACGCCGTCGCCTGTACGTTGACGACGGCGCGCGCGGGTGTACTGGCGTCGGGCGCGGACAGTCGCGACTCGCAACTCCGCGATCGCGTCCGACCACCAGTACACCGCCCGGCGAGGAGAAGCCCGCCCGACCCGAGGCATCGCCGCGTCGCAAATACCCGCGACCAATGCTCCGAGCCGGGCGACCTCCTCCTCTATGCTCGGCAACTCGGCCGCTCCCTGCGGCCAAGTTGCAGCGAGGGCAGCTGCCATCAGGGCGTCCTTGTCCAGGCGCCGAAGCGCCCAGCGGCGTGGTGGGGTGCCACGCAGGCGGCCGTGTCGGGATGCACTCGCGGCGGCAGAGACCTCCATCCGGATGTACCGGTGATCGGAGAGTGTCTCTGCCCCCGCGACCACGTGCCAACCCGACACCATGCGCACGGCGTTGGGGGTCGCGAATCCAACATCCACGATGGACCCCCCATATCGCCGCACGCATGTGTGCTCCGACCCCCGGTTCAATACCCGGAGGTCGAGCCCCGCCGCCCAATCGCCCAGGATCCCGCCGCGAACGGAGGTCCTGGGGGATCCCCAAGCCACCGACTTGGCATTAAAATCCCCCAGGACCAGCACCGGCCGGGCCGCGTAGCGCTGCACGCATGCCGCGACCTCGGCCAAGTACAGCTCGAACGCAGCGTGACCGCTACGGGGCGAAATGTAGCACCCCACCACAGCGACTCCCCCCCAGTCCACGGCGACGAATCCCCGACCGCGCTCCAACAAGGAGAACGGTGGGGACCCGTCGCCCCCTCCCCATACCGTCGCCACCAAGCCGTCCGCGTCGCCCACCCAATGAGGGTGATCAGGGACGCGGTACGGCTCGGCGGCGACCGCCAGGCCAACCCCCCACTCCGCGAGGACTTGGGACATCAAGTCCTGTGCCGCGCGGCAGTGGTTGAGGTTGGCCTGGAGGAGGAGGCGGGGCGGCATTAATTAATGGCCGCGCCAGCCTCCTCCCGGCCGTCCGTCCCCGTAGCACCGTCCACCTCCATGGAGGACGATGCCACCGCCCTCGGCACCGGAGCCGGTGCAGCCCGCCTCTTCCTCTCCTTCCGGGAGGGGGGGGGAGCACTTCTTGCTCCCCACCCTGTGATCGGCTGGCCTCCCCATGTCCGCACACAGCGGGCAGTGGGGGGCCGCCGAGCACTGGCTCGCACGGTGCTCTTTGGCAACGCAGCGGTAACACTGACCGCTGCGGTCCACCGGCGAGGTGCACCACTGCCTCACGTGCCCCAATTCGAGGCAGCGGTGACACTGGAGCGGGCGCGGCGCGAGGATTTCCACTCGCGCCGAAACCCATCCCACCAACACCCTCCCGGATTCCGCCACCTTACGGGCGGCGGAGAGGGGGCACCGGGCCCACACCGACCCGAGGCCGGAGGGCGACCTGCGGATCTCTCCGATCCGCAGGTCCTCCACAGGACAGTCCCCCGCCCTCGCAAGGGCACGGGACACATCCTGTGCGCTGACCGAGTCGTCCAGCCCACAAACGCGCATCTCCGTGCGCTTCGTGGGCCGGGCGACCCGGACACCTCGCTCGCCCAGCAGCTCCCGGAGCCTCTGGGCGAGACGATCCGCCTTCGCGCCGCCTTCTGCACCGGGGATCTCCAGCAAGAGACCCCCGGTCACGGCCCTCTTCGCCCTCACGGAGGCGATGCCCAGCTCTTCCAGGGAGATATTCTCCCTGGCGAGCCGCATCGCCTCCGCGAGGGTCAGGTCGCCCCCCTGCGCAACGGTCAGTGCCACCGCTGCCGTTTTTGGGGGACGACCTGGTCGTGCCTTCCCGACCTTTGCGGCCTTTACCTTGGCCGCCGGCGGCGGAGGCGGAAGCTGCGGTTGCGAGGCCTTCCTCGCCGCCCGCTTCGCCTTCCGCCCCACCACCTCACTCCACGCCACCCCCCCTTGGGAGGGTGCTGTGGAGGACGCGACCACCGCGACCACGGGTACACCACCCCCCTTGAGGGTCGCGACCCGGGGCCCTGGTGCCGCAACGCTGGGCGGAGCCTTCACTCCGCCCTTCTTTGCCTTCCCCGACTGTACCGGAACAGGTCGGGGAGGCACCGCCTTCCTGCTGACCGCTCTTCCGGCGAGGAGCTCCTCCCGGAAGGCGGCCAGCTTGCCATCAATCATGTCCCCAATCCTCCTCAGAAGATCGTCTTCTGAGGAGGACGGGGACTTCTTCACGGGCGGAGTGCGGGTGGAGGGGCCCGCGGTGCCCCGCACCACTGCCGCCGCACCCCGTTTATTTACCTCCGCCGAGGGACGCGGCGGTGGAGGAGGAGGGAGGATGGGAGGGAGGGCCGCGCTGTTCCACAGCGCCTCTGCCCTCCTCCTCCCCTGTCGCTCCTCCTCCAACAGGAGCTGCAGACGGGCGTTCCGCCATCTGAGCTCCCGCGCCGCCTCCCTCATTTCCTCCGCCGCGGCCTTCAGGGCCTCCGCGCCACCGCTTTTCTGCCCCTTAAAGGCGCAGGCAGCGGCGACTTTCTCCACCCGCCTCAGGGACGAGGAGATCCTCTCCGATATCTCCTCGGTCACCTCGTCCCTGAGGCAACTCAGCCTCACCGACGGGCTCATCGCCCCGCCCACCTCGACGACGGCCTGCCCCGTCCTCTTCCTCTTAGAGCCTATGTGGCTCGTGCTGGAGGAGAAGGACGAGACCGACGCCGTCTCGTCGTCCTCCTCCACCCTCCACGAAGCCGGACCTGGCGCTGAGTGGGGCGCGAGCGCCGCCACCCTAACCCCAACCCCGTCTCCGTCCTCCCCAACCGACAAAACCCGCCCCATCCCCATTTTATTTTCTGTGTCCATAATAGTCCCACGAGATGGTCGGAAATAAAGGTCCACCCGGGCAGAGCCGCCTTACCCGGGTAAGCCTAATACTCCGGGGGTTCGGCAGGTTCCCCGGAGGTGGTCGCTTGGGATTGGGCCTTCTCCCCCAACCATGCATCCCATCGCCGCGCACCATAGCTTAGGATTGGAGGGCGATTTTATAGAGTCGCCATACTCGTGGCCCAGGCGGTTAAGCCAAGACCCCCGTTCCTCCTGCCGTCACGTAACATTCACAAAACCAATAGGGAATTGTGAATGGGTCGTTGTGACGACCAACAGGAGGCTTACGGTGTGTGTATGACTCGGGTACCACGGGTTCGTTAAGCCCGTACTGCAGCTGAAAGGCTGGCAGCCATCCCAGACCTAACTTGCGTTATCCTCTAAAATATTGATCGAAACCAGGTTTAATCGACTGTTTCAGTGTGTTCCCACATTACTACGTGATCCAATCCAGAAAAAGCCCAGGATCTAGCCATCAGGTATGAGAAATATGCGAAAGTATGATTCTGATTAGGGCAAATCCTAGACCTATCCCAGACCTAACTTGCGTTATCCTCTAAAATATTGATCGAAACCAGGTTTAATCGACTGTTTCAGTGTGGTACCACATTACTATGTGATCCAAACCAGAAAATAACCCAGGATCTGTTCAAGGAGTATGTGAAGTGTGCGAAAGTATGAGTCTGATGAGGTCAAATCCCAGACCTATCCCAGACCTAACATGCGCTATCCTCTAAAATATTTATCAAGACCAGGTTTAATTGATTGTTTCAGTGTGGTCCCACATTACTACGTGATCCAATCCAGAAAAAGCCCAGGATCTAGCCATCAAGTATGAGTAATATGCGAAAGAATGAGCCTGATGAGAGTAAATCCCGGACCTAACCTAGACCTAACATGAATTATTCTCTAAAATATTGATCGAAACCAGGTTTAATTGACCGATTCAGTGTGGTACCACATTACTACGTGATTCAAACCAGAAAAAACCCAGGATCAGTCCAACAAGAATATGAAGAATGCGAATGTATGGGCTTGATGAGGGCAAATCCCAGACCTATCCCAGACCTAACTTGCGTTATCCTGTAAAATATTGATCGAAACCAGGTTTAATTGACCGTTTCAGTGTGGTACCACATTACTACGTGATCCAAACCAGAAAAAACCCAGGATCTGTTCAACGAGTATGTGAAGTGTGCGAAAGTATGAGTCTGATGAGTGAAAATCCCAGACCTAACCTAGACCTAACATGCGTTATCCTCAAAAATATTCATCGAAACCTGGTTTAATCGACTGTTTCAGTGTGGTACCACATTACTACGTGATCCAAACCAGAAAATAACCCAGGATCTGTTCAAGGAGTATGTGAAGTGTGCGAGAGTATGAGTCTGATGAGGTCAAATCCCAGACCTACCCCAGACCTAACTTGCGTTATCCTCTAAAATATTGATCGAAACCAGGTTTAATCGACTGTTTCAGTGTGGTACCACATTACTACGTGATCGAAACCAGTAAAAACCCAGGATCAGTTCAACAAGTACGTGAAAAACGCGAAAGTATGAGCCTGATTAGGGCGAATCCCAGACCTATCCCAGACCTAACATGCGTTATCCTCTAAAATATTGAGCGAAACCAGGTTTAATTGACTGTTTCAGCGTGGTACCACATTACTACGTGATACAATCCAGAAAAAGCCCAGGATCTAGCCATGAAGTATGAGAAATATGTGAAAGAATGAGCCTGATGAGAGCATATCCCAGACCTAACCTTGACCTAACATGAATTATTCTGTAAAATATTGATCGAAACCAGGTTTAATTGACCGTTTCAGTGTGGTACCACATTACTACGTGATCCAAACCAGAAAAAACCCAGGATCCGTTCAACAAGTATGTGAAAAATGCGAAAGTATGAGTCCGATCAGTGAAAATCTCAGGCCTTACCTAGACCTAACATGCGTTGTCCTCTAAAATATTGATGGAAACCACGTTTCATTGACTGTTTCAGTGTGGTACCACTTTACTACGTGATCCAATCCAGAAATAGCCCAGGATCTAGCCATGAAGTATGAGAAATATGCGAAAGTAAGAGCCTGATGAGGGCAAATCCTAGACCTATCCCAGACCTAACTTGCGGTATCCTCTAAAATATTGATCGAAACCAGGTTTAATTGACTGTTTCAGCGTGGTACCATATTACTACGTGATACAATCCAGAAACAGCCCAGGAT
This sequence comes from Colletes latitarsis, assembly GCF_051014445.1. NCBI lineage: Eukaryota > Metazoa > Arthropoda > Insecta > Hymenoptera > Colletidae > Colletes > Colletes latitarsis. The sequence goes on from NW_027488366.1 coordinate 15,655,218, forward strand.
CTAGCCATGAAGTATGAGAAATATGCGAAAGTATGAGCCTGATGAGGGCAAATCCCAGGCCTAACCTAGACCTAACATGCGTTGTCCTCCAAAATATTGATCGAAACCTGGTTTAATCGACTGTTTCAGTGTGGTATCGCATTACTACGTGATACAATCCAGAAACAGCCCAGGATCTAGCCATGAAGTATGAGAAATATGCGAAAGAATGAGCCTGATGAGAGCAAATCCCAGGCCTAACCTAGACCTAACATGCGTTATCCTCTAAAATATTGATCGAAACCAGGTTTAATTGACTGTTTCAGTGTGGTACCACATTACTACGTGATCCAAACCAGAAAAAACCCAGGATCCGTTCAACAAGTATGTGAAGAATGCGAAAGTATGAGTCTGATGAGTGAGAATCTCAGGGCTAACATAGACCTAACATGCGTTATCCTCTAAAATATTGATCGAAACCAGGTTTAATCGACTGTTTCAGTGTGGTACCACATTACTACGTGATCCAAATCAGAAAAAACCCAGGATCAGTTCAACAAGTATGTGAAGAATGCGAAAGTATGAGTCTGATGAGTGAAATTCCCAGGGCTAACCTAGACCTAACATGCGTTATCCTCTAAAATATTGATCGAAACCAGGTTTAATTGACCGTTTCAGTGTGGTACCACATTACTACGTGATCCAAATCAGAAAAAACCCAGGATCTGTTCAACGAGTATGTGAAGTGTGCGAAAGAATGAGCCTGATGAGAGCAAATCCCAGACCTAACCTAGACCTTATATGCGTTATCCTCTAAAATATTGATGGAAACCAGGTTTCATTGACTGTTTCAGTGTGGTACCACATTACTACGTGATCCAAACCAGAAAAAACCCAGGATCTGTTCAACAAGTATGTGAAAAACGCGAAACTGTGAGCCTGATGAGGGCAAATCTTAGACCTAACCCAGACCTAAGATGCGTTACCCTCTAAAATATTTATCCAGACCAGGTTTCATTGAATGTTTCAGTGTGGTACCACTTTACTACGTGATCCAATCCAGAAATAGCCCAGGATCTAGCCATGAAGTATGAGAAATATGCGTAAGTAAGAGCCTGATGAGGGCAAATCCTAGACCTATCCCAGACCTAACTTGCGTTATCCTCTAAAATATTGATCGAAACCAGGTTTAGTCGACTGTTTCAGTGTGGTACCACATTACTACGTGATCCAAACCAGAAAAAACCCAGGATCAGTTCAACAAGTATGTGAAGAATGCGAAAGAATGAGTTGGATGAGTGAGAATCCCAGGGCTAACATAGACCTAACATGCGTTATCCTCTAAAATATTGATCGAAACCAGGTTTAATCGACTGTTTCAGTGTGGTACCACATTACTACGTGATCCAAACCAGAAAAAACCGAGGATCAGTTCAACAAGTATGTGAAGAATGCGAAAGTATGAGCCTGATGAGTGAAATTCCCAGGGCTAACCTAGACCTAACATGCGTTATCCTCTAAAATATTGATCGAAACCAGGTTTAATCGACTGTTTCAGTGTGGTACCACATTACTATGTGATCCAAACCAGAAAATAACCCAGGATCTGTTTAACGAGTATGTGAAGTTTGCGAAAGTATGAGTCTGATGAGGTCGAATCCCAGACCTATCCCAGACCTAACTTGCGTTATCCTCTAAAATATTGATCGAAACCAGGATTAATTGACCGTTTCAGTGTGGTACCACATTACTACGTGATTCAAACCAGAAAAAACCCAGGATCAGTTCAACAAGTATGTGAAGAATACGAATGTATGAGCCTGATGAGGGCAAATCCCAGACCTATCCCAGACCTAACTTGCGTTATCCTCTAAAATATTGATCGAAACCAGGTTTAATTGACCGTTTCAGTGTGGTACCACATTACTACGTGATCCAAACCAGAAAAAACCCAGGATCTGTTCAACGAGTATGTGAAGTGTGCGAAAGTATGAGCCTGATCAGGGTTAATCCCAGACCTATCTCAGACCTAACTTGCGTTATCCTCTAAAATATTTATCGAAACCAGGATTAATTGACTGTTTCCGCGTGGTACCACATTACTACGTGAAACAATCCAGAAACAGCCCAGGATCTAGCCATGAAGTATGAGAAATATGCGAAAGTATGAGCCTGATGAGGGCAAATCCTAGATCTAACCCAAACCTAACATGCGTTATCCTCTAAAATATTTATCAAGACCAGGTTTAATTGAATGTTTCAGTGTGGTACCACATTACTACGTGATCCAATCCAGAAATAGCCCAGGATCTAGCCTTGAAGTATGAGAAATATGCGAAAGTATGAGCCTGACGAGAGCAAATCCTAGACCTAACCCAGACCTAACATGCGTTATCCTCAAAAGTATTGATCGAAACCTGGTTTAATCGACTGTTTCAGTGTGGTACCACATTACTATGTGATCCAAACCAGAAAATAACCCAGGATCTGTTCAACGAGTATGTGAAGTGTGCGAAAGTATGAGTCTGATGAGGTCAAATCCCAGACCTATCCCAGACCTAGCTTGCGTTATCCTCTAAAATATTGATCGAAACCAGGTTTAATCGTCTGTTTCAGTGTGGTACCACATTACTACGTGATCGAAACCAGAAAAAACCCAGGATCAGTTCAACAAGTACGTGAAAAACGCGAAAGTATGAGCCTGATCAGGGTTAATCCCAGACCTATCCCAGACCTAACTTGCGTTATCCTCTAAAATATTTATCGAAACCAGGATTAATTGACTGTTTCCGCGTGGTACCACATTACTACGTGAAACAATCCAGAAACAGCCCAGGATCTAGCCATGAGGTATGAGAAATATGCGAAAGTATGAGCCTGATGAGGGCAAATCCTAGACCTAACCCAAACCTAACATGCGTTATCCTCTAAAATATTTATCAAGACCAGGTTTAATTGAATGTTTCAGTGTGGTACCACATTACTACGTGATCCAATCCAGAAATAGCCCAGGATCTAGCCTTCAAGTATGAGTAATATACGAATGTATGAGCCTGATGAGGGCAAATCCCAGACCTATCCCAGACCTAACTTGCGTTATCCTCAAAAGTATTGATCGAAACCTAGTTTAATCGACTGTTTCAGTGTGGTACCACATTACTATGTGATCCAAACCAGAAAAAACCCAGGATCTGTTCAACGAGTATGTGAAGTGTGCGAAAGTATGAGTCTGATGAGGTCAAATCCCAGACCTATCCCAGACCTAACTTGCGTTATCCTCTAAAATATTGATCGAAACCAGGTTTAATCGTCTGTTTCAGTGTGGTACCACATTACTACGTGATCGAAACCAGAAAAAACCCAGGATCAGTTCAACAAGTACGTGAAAAACGCGAAAGTATGAGCCTGATCAGGGTTAATCCCAGACCTATCCCAGACCTAACTTGCGTTATCCTCTAAAATATTTATCGAAACCAGGATTAATTGACTGTTTCAGCGTGGTACCACATTACTACGTGAAACAATCCAGAAACAGCCCAGGATCTAGCCATGAAGTATGAGAAATATGCGAAAGTATGAGCCTGATGAGGGCAAATCCTAGACCTAACCCAAACCTAACATGCGTTATCCTCTAAAATATTTATCAAGACCAGGTTTAATTGAATGTTTCAGTGTGGTACCACATTACTACGTGATCCAATCCAGAAATAGCCCAGGATCTAGCCTTGAAGTATGAGAAATATGCGAAAGTATGAGCCTGACGAGAGCAAATCCTAGACCTAACCCAGACCTAACATGCGTTATCCTCAAAAGTATTGATCGAAACCTAGTTTAATCGACTGTTTCAGTGTGGTACCACATTACTATGTGATCCAAACCAGAAAATAACCCAGGATCTGTTCAACGAGTATGTGAAGTGTGCGAAAGTATGAGTCTGATGAGGGCAAATCCCAGACCTATCCCAGACCTAACATGCGCTATCCTCCAAAATATTTATCAAGACCAGGTTTAATTGATTGTTTCAGTGTGGTCCCACATTACTACGTGATCCAATCCAGAAAAAGCCCAGGATCTAGCCATCAAGTATGAGTAATATGCGAAAGAATGAGCCTGATGAGAGTAAATCCCGGACCTAAACTAGACCTAACATGAATTATTCTCTAAAATATTGATCGAAACCAGGTTTAATTGACTGTTTCAGTGTGGTCCCACATTACTACGTGATCCAAACCAGAAAAAACCCAGGATCCGTTCAACAAGTATGTGAAGAATGCGAAAGTATGAGTCTGATGAGGTCAAATCCCAGACCTATCCCAGACCTAACTTGCGTTATCCTCTAAAATATTGATCGAAACCTGGTTTAATCGACTGTTTCAGTGTGGTACCACATTACTATGTGATCCAAACCAGAAAATAACCCAGGGTCTGTTCAACGAGTATGTGAAGTGTGCGAAAGTATGAGTCTGATGAGGTCAAATCCCAGACCTATCCCAGACCTAACTTGCGTTATCCTCTAAAATATTGATCGAAACCAGGTTTAATTGACCGTTTCAGTGCGGTACCACATTACTACGTGATCCAAACCAGAAAAAACCCAGGATCAGTTCAACAAGTATGTGAAGAATGCGAAAGTATGAGCCTGATGAGGGCAAATCCCAGACCTATTCCAGGCCTAACTTGCGTTATCCTCTAAAATATTGATCGAAACCAGGTTTAATTGACCGTTTCGGTGTGGTGCCTCATTACTACGTGATCCAAACCAGAAAAAACCCAGGATCCGTCCAACAAGTATGTGAAGATAGCGAAAGAATGAGTCTGATGAGTGAAAATCCCAGGCCTAACCTAGACCTAACATGCGTTATCCTCTAAAATATTGATCGCAACCAGGTTTAATTGATTGTTTCAGTGTGGTCCAACATTACTACGTGATCCAATCCAGAGAAAGGCCAGGATCTAGCCATCAAGTATGTGTAATATGCGAAAGATTGAGCCTGATGAGTGAAAATCCCAGGCCTAACCTAGACCTAACATGCGTTATCCTCAAAAATATTGATCGAATCCTGGTTTAATCAACAGTTTCAGTGTGGTACCACATTACTATGTGATCCAAACCAGAAAAAACCCAGGATCAGTTCAACAAGTACGTGAAAAACGCGAAAGTATGAGCCTGATCAGGGTTAATCCCAGACCTATCCCAGACCTAACTTGCGTTATCCTCTAAAATATTTATCGAAACCAGGTTTAATTGACCGTTTCAGTGTGGTACCACATTACTACGTGATTCAAACCAGAAAAAACCCAGGATCAGTTCAACAAGTATGTGAAGAATGCGAATGTATGAGCCTGATGAGGGCAAATCCCAGACCTATCCCAGACCTAACTTGCGTTATCCTCTAAAATACTGATCGAAACCAGGTTTAATTGACCGTTTCAGTGTGGTACCACATTACTACGTGATCCAAACCAGAAAAAACCCAGGATCTGTTCAACGAGTATGTGAAGTGTGCGAAAGTATGAGTCTGATGAGGTCAAATCCCAGACCTATCCCAGACCTAACTTGCGTTATCCTCTAAAATATTGATCGAAACCAGGTTTAATCGACTGTTTCAGTGTGGTACCACATTACTACGTGATCGAAACCAGAAAAAACCCAGGATCAGTTCAACAAGTACGTGAAAAACGCGAAAGTATGAGCCTGATCAGGGTTAATCCCAGACCTATCCCAGACCTAACTTGCGTTATCCTCTAAAATATTTATCGAAACCAGGATTAATTGACTGTTTCAGCGTGGTACCACATTGCTACGTGAAACAATCCAGAAACAGCCCAGGATCTAGCCATGAAGTATGAGAAATATGCGAAAGTATGAGCCTGATGAGGGCAAATCCTAGACCTAACCCAAACCTAACATGCGTTATCCTCTAAAATATTTATCAAGACCAGGTTTAATTGAATGTTTCAGTGTGGTACCACATTACTACGTGATCCAAACCAGAAAAAACCCAGGATCCGTTCAACAAGTATGTGAAGAATGCGAAAGTATGAGTCTGATGAGGGCAAATCCTAGACCTAACCCAAACCTAACATGCGTTATCCTCTAAAATATTGATCGAAACCTTGTTTAATCGACTGTTTCAGTGTGGTACCACATTACTATGTGATCCAAACCAGAAAATAACCCAGGGTCTGTTCAACGAGTATGTGAAGTGTGCGAAAGTATGAGCCTGATGAGGGCAAATCCCAGAACTATCCCAGACCTAACTTGCGTTATCCTCTAAAATATTGATCGAAACCAGGTTTAATCGGCTGTTTCAGTGTGGTACCACATTACTACGTGATCGAAACCAGAAAAAACCCAGGATCAGTTCAACAAGTACGTGAAAAACGCGAATGTATGAGCCTGATCAGGGTTAATCCCAGACCTATCCCAGACCTAACTTGCGTTATCCTCTAAAATATTTATCGAAACCAGGATTAATTGACTGTTTCAGCGTGGTACCACATTACTACGTGAAACAATCCAGAAACAGCCCAGGATCTAGCCATGAAGTATGAGAAATATGCGAAAGTATGAGCCTGATGAGGGCAAATCCTAGACCTAACCCAAACCTAACATGCGTTATCCTCTAAAATATTTATCAAGACCAGGTTTAATTGAATGTTTCAGTGTGGTACCACTTTACTACGTGATCCAATCCAGAAATAGCCCAGGATCTAGCCTTGAAGTATGAGAAATATGCGAAAGTATGAACCTGACGAGAGCAAATCCTAGACCTAACCCAGACCTAACATGCGTTATCCTCAAAAGTATTGATCGAAAACTGGTTTAATCGACTGTTTCAGTGTGGTACCACATTACTATGTGATCCAAACCAGAAAATAACCCAGGATCTGTTCAACGAGTATGTGAAGTGTGCGAAAGTATGAGTCAGATGAGGTCAAATCCCAGACCAATCCCAGACTTAACTTGCGTTATCCTCTAAAATATTGATCGAAACCAGGTTTAATTGACCGTTTCGGTGTGGTACCTCATTACTACGTGATCCAAACCAGAAAAAACCCAGGATCCGTTCAACAAGTATGTGAAGAATGCGAAAGAATGAGTCTGATGAGTGAAAATCCCAGGCCTAACCTAGACCTAACATGCGTTATCCTCTAAAATATTGATCGCAACCAGGTTTAATTGATTGTTTCAGTGTGGTCCCACATTACTACGTGATCCAATCCAGAAAAAGCCCAGGATCTAGCCATCAAGTATGTGTAATATGCGAAAGAATGAGCCTGATGAGTGAAAATCCCAGGCCTAACCTAGACCTAACATGCGTTATCCTCAAAAATATTGATCGAAACCTGGTTTAATCGACAGTTTCAGTGTGGTACTACATTACTATGTGATCCAAACAAGAAAATAACCCAGTATCTGTTCAACGAGTATGTGAAGGGTGCGAAAGTATGTGTTTGATGAGGTCAAATCCCAGACCTATCCCAGACCTAACTTGCGTTATCTTCTAAAATATTGATCGAAACCAGGTCTAATCGACTGTTTCAGTGAGGTACCACATTACTACGTGATCGAAACCAGAAAAAACCCAGGATCAGTTCAACAAGTACGTGAAAAACGCGAAAGTATGAGCCTGATGAGGGCGAATCCCAGACCTATCCCAGACCTAGCTTGCGTTATCCTCTAAAATATTTATCGAAACCAGGATTAATTGACTGTTTCAGCGTGGTACCACATTACTACGTGATACAATCCAGAAACAGCCCAGGATCTAGCCATGAAGTATGAGAAATATGCGAAAGTATGAGCCTGATGAGGGCAAATCCTAGACCTAACCCAAACCTAACATGCGTTATCCTCTAAAATATTTATCAAGACCAGGTTTAATTGAATGTTTCAGTGTGGTACCACATTACTACGTGATCCAATCCAGAAATAGCCCAGGTTCTAGCCATGAAGTATGAGAAATATGCGAAAGTATGAGCCTGACGAGAGCAAATCCTAGACCTAACCCAGACCTAACATGCGTTATCCTCAAAAGTATTGATCGAAACCTGGTTTAATCGACTGTTTAAGTGTGGTACCACATTACTATGTGATCCAAACCAGAAAATAACCCAGGATCTGTTCAACGAGTATGTGAAGTGTGCGAAAGTATGAGTCTGATGAGGGCAAATCCCAGACCTATCCCAGACCTAACATGCGCTATCCTCCAAAATATTTATCAAGACCAGGTTTAATTGATTGTTTCAGTGTGGTCCCACATTACTACGTGATCCAATCCAGAAAAAGCCCAGGATCTAGCCATCAAGTATGAGTAATATGCGAAAGAATGAGCCTGATGGGAGTAAATCCCGGACCTAAACTAGACCTAACATGAATTATTCTCTAAAATATTGATCGAAACCAGGTTTAATTGACCGTTTCGGTGTGGTACCTCATTACTACGTGATCCAAACCAGAAAAAACCCAGGATCCGTTCAACAAGTATGTGAAGAATGCGAAAGAATGAGTCTGATGAGTGAAAATCCCAGGCCTAACCTAGACCTAACATGCGTTATCCTCTAAAATATTGATCGCAACCAGGTTTAATTGATTGTTTCAGTATGGTCCCACATTACTACGTGATCCAATCCAGAAAAAGCCCAGGATCTAGCCATCAAGTATGTGTAATATGCGAAAGAATGAGCCTGATGAGTGAAAATCCCAGGCCTAACCTAGACCTAACATGCGTTATCCTCAAAAATATTGATCGAAACCTGGTTTAATCGACAGTTTCAGTGTGGTACCACATTACTATGTGATCCAAACAAGAAAACAACCCAGTATCTGTTCAACGAGTATGTGAAGGGTGCGAAAGTATGTGTCTGATGAGGTCAAATCCCAGACCTATCCCAGACCTAACTTGCGTTATCCTCTAAAATATTGATCGAAACCAGGTCTAATCGACTGTTTCAGTGAGGTACCACATTACTACGTGATCGAAACCAGAAAAAAACCAGGATCAGTTCAAGAAGTACGTGAAAAATGCGAAAGTATGAGCCTGATGAGGGCGAATCCCAGACCTATCCCAGACCTAGCTTGCGTTATCCTCTAAAATATTTATCGAAACCAGGATTAATTGACTGTTTCAGCGTGGTACCACATTACTACGTGATACAATCCAGAAACAGCCCAGGATCTAGCCATGAAGTATGAGAAATATGCGAAAGTATGAGCCTGACGAGAGCAAATCCTAGACCTAACCCAGACCTAACATGCGTTATCCTCAAAAGTATTGATCGAAACCTGGTTTAATCGACTGTTTAAGTGTGGTACCACATTACTATGTGATCCAAACCAGAAAATAACCCAGGATCTGTTCAACGAGTATGTGAAGTGTGCGAAAGTATGAGTCTGATGAGGGCAAATCCCAGACCTATCCCAGACGTAACATGCGCTATCCTCCAAAATATTTATCAAGACCAGGTTTAATTGATTGTTTCAGTGTGGTCCCACATTACTACGTGATCCAATCCAGAAAAAGCCCAGGATCTAGCCATCAAGTATGAGTAATATGCGAAAGAATGAGCCTGATGGGAGTAAATCCCGGACCTAAACTAGACCTAACATGAATTATTCTCTAAAATATTGATCGAAACCAGGTTTAATTGACTGTTTCAGTGTGATCCCACATTACTACGTGATCCAAACCAGAAAAAACCCAGGATCCGTTCAACAAGTATGTGAAGAATGCGAAAGTATGAGTCTGATGAGGTCAAATCCCAGACCTATCCCAGACCTAACTTGCGTTATCCTCTAAAATATTGATCGAAACCAGGTTTAATTGACTGTTTCAGCGTGGTACCACATTACTACGTGATACAATCCAGAAACAGCCCAGGATCTAGCCATGAAGTATGAGAAATATGCGCAAGTATGAGCCTGATGAGGGCAAATCCTAGACCTAACCCAAACCTAACATGCGTTATGCTCTAAAATATTTATCAAGACCAGGTTTAATTGATTGTTTCAGTGTGGTACCACTTTACTACGTGATCCAAAGCAAAGAAAACCCTCGATCAGGTCAACAAGTATGTGAAGAATGCGAAAGTATGAGTCTGATGAGGTCAAATCCCAGACCTATCCCAGACCTAACTTGCGTTATCCTCTAAAATATTGATCGAAACCAGGTTTAATTGACCGTTTCAGTGTGGTACCACATTACTACGTGATCCAAACCAGAAAAAACTCAGGATCAGTTCAACAAGTATGTGAAGAATGCGAAAGTATGAGCCTGATGAGGGCAAATCCCAGACCTATCCCAGGCCTAACTTGCGTTATCCTCTAAAATATTGATCGAAACCGGGTTTAATTGACCGTTTCGGTGTGGTACCTCATTACTACGTGATCCAAACCAGAAAAAACCCAGGATCCGTTCAACAAGTATGTGAAGAATGCGAAAGAATGAGTCTGATGAGTGAAAATCCCAGGCCTAACCTAGACCTAACATGCGTTATCCTCTAAAATATTGATCGCAACCAGGTTTAATTGATTGTTTCAGTGTGGTCCCACATTACTACGTGATCCAATCCAGAAAAAGCCCAGGATCTAGCCATCAAGTATGTGTAATATGCGAAAGAATGAGCCTGATGAGTGAAAATCCCAGGCCTAACCTAGACCTAACATGCGTTATCCTCAAAAATATTGATCGAAACCTGGTTTAATCGACAGTTTCAGTGTGGTACCACATTACTATGTGATCCAAACAAGAAAATAACCCAGTATCTGTTCAACGAGTATGTGAAGGGTGCGAAAGTATGTGTCTGATGAGGTCAAATCCCAGACCTATCCCAGACCTAACTTGCGTTATCCTCTAAAATATTGATCGAAACCAGGTCTAATCGACTGTTTCAGTGAGGTACCACATTACTACGTGATCGAAACCAGAAAAAACCCAGGATCAGTTCAACAAGTACGTGAAAAATGCGAAAGTATGAGCCTGATGAGGGCGAATCCCAGACCTATCCCAGACCTAGCTTGCGTTATCCTCTAAAATATTTATCGAAACCAGGATTAATTGACTGTTTCAGCGTGGTACCACATTACTACGTGATACAATCCAGAAACAGCCCAGGATCTAGCCATGAAGTATGAGAAATATGCGAAAGTATGAGCCTGATGAGGGCAAATCCTAGACCTAACCCAAACCTAACATGCGTTATCCTCTAAAATATTTATCAAGACCAGGTTTAATTGAATGTTTCAGTGTGGTACCACATTACTACGTGATCCAATCCAGAAATAGCCCAGGTTCTAGCCATGAAGTATGAGAAATATGCGATAGTATGAGCCTGACGAGAGCAAATCCTAGACCTAACCCAGACCTAACATGCGTTATCCTCAAAAGTATTGATCGAAACCTGGTTTAATCGACTGTTTAAGTGTGGTACCACATTACTATGTGATCCAAACCAGAAAATAACCCAGGATCTGTTCAACGAGTATGTGAAGTGTGCGAAAGTATGAGTCTGATGAGGGCAAATCCCAGACCTATCCCAGACCTAACATGCGCTATCCTCCAAAATATTTATCAAGACCAGGTTTAATTGATTGTTTCAGTGTGGTCCCACATTACTACGTGATCCAATCCAGAAAAAGCCCAGGATCTAGCCATCAAGTATGAGTAATATGCGAAAGAATGAGCCTGATGGGAGTAAATCCCGGACCTAAACTAGACCTAACATGAATTATTCTCTAAAATATTGATCGAAACCAGGTTTAATTGACTGTTTCAGTGTGATCCCACATTACTACGTGATCCAAACCAGAAAAAACCCAGGATCCGTTCAACAAGTATGTGAAGAATGCGAAAGTATGAGTCCTGATGAGGTCAAATCCCAGACCTATCCCAGACCTAACTTGCGTTATCCTCTAAAATATTGATCGAAACCTGGTTTAATCGACTGTTTCAGTGTGGTACCACATTACTATGTGATCCAAACCAGAAAATAACCCAGGATCTGTTCAACGAGTATGTGAAGTGTGCGAAAGTATGAGTCTGATGAGGTCAAATCCCAGACCTATCCCAGACCTAACTTGCGTTATCCTCTAAAATATTGATCGAAACCAGGTTTAATTGACTGTTTCAGCGTGGTACCACATTACTACGTGATACAATCCAGAAACAGCCCAGGATCTAGCCATGAAGTATGAGAAATATGCGCAAGTATGAGCCTGATGAGGGCAAATCCCAGACCTAACCTAGACCTAACATGCGTTATCCTCTAAAATATTGATCCAAACCAGGTTTAAAGGACTGGTTCAGTGTGGTACCACACAACTACGTGATCCAAACCAGAAAAAACCCAGGATCCGTTCAACAAGTATGTGAAAAACGCGAAAGTATGAGCCTGATGAGGGCAAATCCCAGACATATCCCAGACCTAACTTGTGTTGTCCTCTAAGATATTGATGGAAACCAGGTTTAATTGACCGTTTCGGTGTGGTACCTCATTACTACGTGATCCAAACCAGAAAATAACCCAGGATCTGTTCAACGAGTATGTGAAGTGTGCGAAAGTATGAGTCTGATGAGGTCAAATCCCAGACCTATCCCAGACCTAACTTGCGTTATCCTCTAAAATATTGATCGAAACCAGGTTTAATTGACCGTTTCAGTGTGGTACCACATTACTACGTGATCCAAACCAGAAAAAACTCAGGATCAGTTCAACAAGTATGTGAAGAATGCGAAAGTATGAGCCTGATGAGGGCAAATCCCAGACCTATCCCAGGCCTAACTTGCGTTATCCTCTAAAATATTGATCGAAACTGGGTTTAATTGACCGTTTCGGTGTGGTACCTCATTACTACGTGATCCAAACCAGAAAAAACCCAGGATCAGTTCAACAAGTACGTGAAAAATGCGAAAGTATGAGCCTGATGAGGGCGAATCCCAGACCTATCCCAGACATAGCTTGCGTTATTCTCTAAAATATTTATCGAAACCAGGATTAATTGACTGTTTCAGCGTGGTACCACATTACTACGTGATACAATCCAGAAACAGCCCAGGATCTAGCCATGAAGTATGAGAAATATGCGAAAGTATGAGCCTGATGAGGGCAAATCCTAGACCTAACCCAAACTTAACATGCGTTATCCTCTAAAATATTTATCAAGACCAGGTTTAATTGAATGTTTCAGTGTGGTACCACATTACTACGTGATCCAATCCAGAAATAGCCCAGGTTCTAGCCATGAAGTATGAGAAATATGCGAAAGTATGAGCCTGACGAGAGCAAATCCTAGACCTAACCCAGACCTAACATGCGTTATCCTCAAAAGTATTGATCGAAACCTGGTTTAATCGACTGTTTAAGTGTGGTACCACATTACTATGTGATCCAAACCAGAAAATAACCCAGGATCTGTTCAACGAGTATGTGAAGTGTGCGAAAGTATGAGTCTGATGAGGGCAAATCCCAGACCTATCCCAGACCTAACATGCGCTATCCTCCAAAATATTTATCAAGACCAGGTTTAATTGATTGTTTCAGTGTGGTCCCACATTACTACGTGATCCAATCCAGAAAAAGCCCAGGATCTAGCCATCAAGTATGAGTAATATGCGAAAAAATGAGCCTGATGGGAGTAAATCCCGGACCTAAACTAGACCTAACATGAATTATTCTCTAAAATATTGATCGAAACCAGGTTTAATTGACTGTTTCAGTGTGATCCCACATTACTACGTGATCCAAACCAGAAAAAACCCAGGATCCGTTCAACAAGTATGTGAAGAATGCGAAAGTATGAGTCCTGATGAGGTCAAATCCCAGACCTATCCCAGACCTAACTTGCGTTATCCTCTAAAATATTGATCGAAACCTGGTTTAATCGACTGTTTCAGTGTGGTACCACATTACTACGTGATACAATCCAGAAACAGCCCAGGATCTAGCCATGAAGTATGAGAAATATGCGAAAGTATGAGCCTGATGAGGGCAAATCCTAGACCTAACCCAAACCTAACATGCGTTATGCTCTAAAATATTTATCAAGACCAGGTTTAATTGATTGTTTCAGTGTGGTACCACTTTACTACGTGATCCAAAGCAAAGAAAACCCTCGATCAGGTCAACATGCATGTTAAAACTGCGAGAGTATGACCCTGATGAGGGCAAATCACAGACGTAACCCAGGCCTAACATGCGTTATCCTCTAAAATATTTATCAAGACCAGTTTTAATTGAATGTTTCAGTGTGGTACCACATTACTACGTGATCCAAGCCAGAAAAAACCCAGGATCTGTTCAACAAGTATGTGAAGAATGCGAAAGTATGAGTCTGATGAGTGAAAATCCCAGACCTAACCTAGACCTAACATGCGTTATCCTCTAAAATATTGATCCAAACCAGGTTTAAAGGACTGGTTCAGTGTGGTACCACACAACTACGTGATCCAAACCAGAAAAAACCCAGGATCCGTTCAACAAGTATGTGAAAAACGCGAAAGTATGAGCCTGATGAGGGCAAATCCCAGACATATCCCAGACCTAACTTGTGTTGTCCTCTAAGATATTGATGGAAACCAGGTTTAATTGACCGTTTCGGTGTGGTACCTCATTACTACGTGATCCAAACCAGAAAATAACCCAGGATCTGTTCAACGAGTATGTGAAGTGTGCGAAAGTATGAGTCTGATGAGGTCAAATCCCAGACCTATCCCAGACCTAACTTGCGTTATCCTCTAAAATATTGATCGAAACCAGGTTTAATTGACCGTTTCAGTGTGGTACCACATTACTACGTGATCCAAACCAGAAAAAACTCAGGATCAGTTCAACAAGTATGTGAAGAATGCGAAAGTATGAGCCTGATGAGGGCAAATCCCAGACCTATCCCAGGCCTAACTTGCGTTATCCTCTAAAATATTGATCGAAACCGGGTTTAATTGACCGTTTCGGTGTGGTACCTCATTACTACGTGATCCAAACCAGAAAAAACCCAGGATCCGTTCAACAAGTATGTGAAGAATGCGAAAGAATGAGTCTGATGAGTGAAAATCCCAGGCCTAACCTAGACCTAACATGCGTTATCCTCTAAAATATTGATCGCAACCAGGTTTAATTGATTGTTTCAGTGTGGTCCCACATTACTACGTGATCCAATCCAGAAAAAGCCCAGGATCTAGCCATCAAGTATGTGTAATATGCGAAAGAATGAGCCTGATGAGTGAAAATCCCAGGCCTAACCTAGACCTAACATGCGTTATCCTCAAAAATATTGATCGAAACCTGGTTTAATCGACAGTTTCAGTGTGGTACCACATTACTATGTGATCCAAACAAGAAAATAACCCAGTATCTGTTCAACGAGTATGTGAAGGGTGCGAAAGTATGTGTCTGATGGGGTCAAATCCCAGACCTATCCCAGACCTAACTTGCGTTATCCTCTAAAATATTGATCGAAACCAGGTCTAATCGACTGTTTCAGTGAGGTACCACATTACTACGTGATCGAAACCAGAAAAAACCCAGGATCAGTTCAACAAGTACGTGAAAAATGCAAAAGTATGAGCCTGATGAGGGCGAATCCCAGACCTATCCCAGACCTAGCTTGCGTTATCCTCTAAAATATTTATCGAAACCAGGATTAATTGACTGTTTCAGCGTGGTACCACATTACTACGTGATACAATCCAGAAACAGCCCAGGATCTAGCCATGAAGTATGAGAAATATGCGAAAGTATGAGCCTGATGAGGGCAAATCCTAGACCTAACCCAAAGCTAACATGCGTTATCCTCTAAAATATTTATCAAGACCAGGTTTAATTGAATGTTTCAGTGTGGTACCACATTACTACGTGATCCAATCCAGAAATAGCCCAGGTTCTAGCCATGAAGTATGAGAAATATGCGAAAGTATGAGCCTGACGAGAGCAAATCCTAGACCTAACCCAGACCTAACATGCGTTATCCTCAAAAGTATTGATCGAAACCTGGTTTAATCGACTGTTTAAGTGTGGTACCACATTACTATGTGATCCAAACCAGAAAATAACCCAGGATCTGTTCAACGAGTATGTGAAGTGTGCGAAAGTATGAGTCTGATGAGGGCAAATCCCAGACCTATCCCAGACCTAACATGCGCTATCCTCCAAAATATTTATCAAGACCAGGTTTAATTGATTGTTTCAGTCTGGTCCCACATTACTACGTGATCCAATCCAGAAAAAGCCCAGGATCTAGCCATCAAGTATGAGAAATATGCGAAAGAATGAGCCTGACGAGGGCAAATCCTAGACCTAACCCAGACCTAACTTGCGTTATCCTCTAAAATATTGATCGAAACCAGGTTTAATCGACTGTTTCAGTGTGGTACCACATTACTATGTGATCCAAACCAGAAAATAACCCAGGATCTGTTCAACGAGTATGTGAAGTGTGCGAAAGTATGAGTCTGATGAGGTCAAATCCCAGACCTATCCCAGACCTAACTTGCGTTATCCTCTAAAATATTGATCGAAACCAGGTTTAATTGACTGTTTCAGCGTGGTACCACATTACTACGTGATACAATCCAGAAACAGCCCAGGATCTAGCCATGAAGTATGAGAAATATGCGCAAGTATGAGCCTGATGAGGGCAAATCCTAGACCTAACCCAAACCTAACATGCGTTATCCTCTAAAATATTTATCAAGACCAGGTTTAATTGATTGTTTCAGTGTGGTACCACTTTACTACGTGATCCAAAGCAAAGAAAACCCTCGATCAGGTCAACATGCATGTTAAAACTGCGAAAGTATGACCCTGATGAGGGCAAATCACAGACGTAACCCAGACCTAACATGCGTTATCCTCTAAAATATTTATCAAGACCAGTTTTAATTGAATGTTTCAGTGTGGTACCACATTACTACGTGATCCAAGCCAGAAAAAACCCAGGATCTGTTCAACAAGTATGTGAAGAATGCGAAAGTATGAGTCTGATGAGTGAAAATCCCAGACCTAACCTAGACCTAACATGCGTTATCCTCTAAAATATTGATCCAAACCAGGTTTAAAGGACTGTTTCAGTGTGGTACCACACAACTACGTGATCCAAACCAGAAAAAACCCAGGATCCGTTCAACAAGTATGTGAAAAACGCGAAAGTATGAGCCTGATGAGGGCAAATCCCAGACCAATCCCAGACTTAACTTGCGTTATCCTCTAAAATATTGATCGAAACCAGGTTTCATCGACTGTTTCAGTGTGGTACCACATTACTACGTGATCCAAACCAGAAAAAACCCAGGATCTGTTCAACGAGTATGTGAAGTGTGCGAAAGTATGAGTCTGATCGGCGGTCTGGTGCGGCCATGAACGCCCGGCCGCCGAGGGGTGGAAACGGGGTCGCGGGCGGTTGCGAGTTGGGGCTCGCAGCCGCCACTAAACGCGGCCCCGGGACGGATAGCGGCGGGATGGAGTGGCCCCGTCCCGCCGCTATGAGGCAGTGTGTCTACTGGGGGGACCGATTGTCCCCCCGGGGGATGGGCGCGAAAGCGCGGGCACGGGGAGGATACCGGAAGAATGCTTCGAGCGATTCCCGGTATCCTCCCAAAGCGTGCCGAAGGGTCACCGTGGGGTTTTTAGTGGGTAGGTCCCGCGCCTGTCGTTGTACGGGCGCGGGGAATCCCACACACCCCTCCCACCTCTCCCCAAGGAGGTGGGAGGGAGTCTTTCGAAGATTTTCCCCACGACAAAAAAAAAAAAAAAAAAAAAAAAGTATGAGTCTGATGAGGGCAAATCCCAGACCTATCCCAGACCTAACATGCGTTATCCTCTAAAATATTTATCAAGACCAGGTTTAATTGATTGTTTCAGTGTGGACCCACATTACTACGTGATCCAAACTAGAAAAAACCCAGGATCCGTTCAACAAGTATGTGAGGAATGCGAAATTATGAGTCTGATGAGTGAAAATCCCAGACCTAACATAGACCTAACATGCGTTATCCTCTAAAATATTGATCCAAACCAGGTTTAATGGACTGTTTCAGTGTGGTACCACACTACTACGTGATCCAAACCAGAAGAAACCCAGGATCTGTTCAACAAGTATGTGAAAAACGCGAAAGTATGAGTCTGATGAGGTCAAATCCCAGACCTATCCCAGACTTATGTTGCGTTATCCTCTAAAATACTGATCGAAACCAGGTTTAATTGATTGTTTCAGTGTGGTACCACTTTACTACGTGATCCAAAGCAAAGAAAACCCTCGATCAGGTCAACATGCATGTTAAAACTGCGAAAGTATGACCCTGATGAGGGCAAATCACAGTCGTAACCCAGACCTAACATGCGTTATCCTCTAAAATATTTATCAAGACCAGTTTTAATTGAATGTTTCAGTGTGGTACCACATTACTACGTGATCCAAGCCAGAAAAAACCCAGGATCTGTTCAACAAGTATGTGAAGAATGCGAAAGTATGAGTCTGATGAGTGAAAATCCCAGACCTAACCTAGACCTAACATGCGTTATCCTCTAAAATATTGATCCAAACCAGGTTTAAAGGACTGTTTCAGTGTGGTACCACACAACTACGTGATCCAAACCAGAAAAAACCCAGGATCCGTTCAACAAGTATGTGAAAAACGCGAAAGTATGAGCCTGATGAGGGCAAATCCCAGACCAATCCCAGACTTAACTTGCGTTATCCTCTAAAATATTGATCGAAACCAGGTTTCATCGACTGTTTCAGTGTGGTACCACATTACTACGTGATCCAAACCAGAAAAAACCCAGGATCTGTTCAACGAGTATGTGAAGTGTGCGAAAGTATGAGTCTGATCGGCGGTCTGGTGCGGCCATGAACGCCCGGCCGCCGAGGGGTGGAAACGGGGTCGCGGGCGGTTGCGAGTTGGGGCTCGCAGCCGCCACTAAACGCGGCCCCGGGACGGATAGCGGCGGGATGGAGTGGCCCCGTCCCGCCGCTATGAGGCAGTGTGTCTACTGGTCGGACCGGTTGGGGTTAGGAGTGCCTCCCCCTAACGGTCCGACGCAAGGGGTGGCACCCTCGGCGGTCTGGTGCGGCCATGAACGCCCGGCCGCCGAGGGGTGGAAACGGGGTCGCGGGCGGTTGCGAGTTGGGGCTCGCAGCCGCCACAAAACGCGGCCCCGCGACGGATAGCGGCGGGATGGAGTGGCCCCGTCCCGCCGCTATGAGGCAGTGTGTCTACTGGGGGGACCGATTGTCCCCCCGGGGGATGGGCGCGAAAGCGCGGGCACGGGTAGGATACCGGAAGAATGCTTCGAGCGATTCCCGGTATCCTCCCAAAGCGTGCCGAAGGGTCACCGTGGGGTTTTTAGTGGGTAGGTCCCGCGCCTGTCGTTGTACGGGCGCGGGGAATCCCACACACCCCTCCCACCTCTCCCCAAGGAGGTGGGAGGGAGTCTATCGAAGATTTTCCCCACGACAAAAAAAAAAAAAAAAAAAAAAAAAAAAGTGTGTCTACTGGGGGGACCGATTGTCCCCCCGGGGGATGGGCGCGAAAGCGCGGGCACGGGGAGGATACCGGAAGAATGCTTCGAGCGATTCCCGGTATCCTCCCAAAGCGTGCCGAAGGGTCACCGTGGGGTTTTTAGTGGGTAGGTCCCGCGCCTGTCGTTGTACGGGCGCGGGGAATCCCACACACCCCTCCCACCTCTCCCCATGGAGGTGGGAGGGAGTCTTTCGAAGATTTTCCCCACGACAAAAAAAAAAAAAAAAAAAAAAAGTATGAGTCTGATGAGGGCAAATCCCAGACCTATCCCAGACCTAACATGCGTTATCCTCTAAAATATTTATCAAGACCAGGTTTAATTGATTGTTTCAGTGTGGACCCACATTACTACGTGATCCAAACTAGAAAAAACCCAGGATCCGTTCAACAAGTATGTGAGGAATGCGAAAGTATGAGTCTGATGAGTGAAAATCCCAGACCTAACCTAGACCTAACATGCGTTATCCTCTAAAATATTGATCCAAACCAGGTTTAAAGGACTGTTTCAGTGTGGTACCACACAACTACGTGATCCAAACCAGAAGAAACCCAGGATCTGTTCAACAAGTATGTGAAAAACGCGAAAGTATGAGTCTGATGAGGTCAAATCCCAGACCTATCCCAGACTTATGTTGCGTTATCCTCTAAAATACTGATCGAAACCAGGTTTAATCGACTGTTTCAGTGTTGCACTTCATTACTACGAGATGCAATCCAGAAAAAGCCCAGGATCTAGCCATCAAGTATGAGAAATATGCGAAAGAATGAGCCTGACGAGGGCAAATCCTAGACCTAACCCAGACCTAACTTGCGTTATCCTCTAAAATATTGATCGAAACCAGGTTTAATCGACTGTTTCAGTGTGGTACCACATTACTATGTGATCCAAACCAGAAAATAACCCAGGATCTGTTCAACGAGTATGTGAAGTGTGCGAAAGTATGAGTCTGATGAGGTCAAATCCCAGACCTATCCCAGACCTAACTTGCGTTATCCTCTAAAATATTGATCGAAACCAGGTTTAATTGACTGTTTCAGCGTGGTACCACATTACTACGTGATACAATCCAGAAACAGCCCAGGATCTAGCCATGAAGTATGAGAAATATGCGCAAGTATGAGCCTGATGAGGGCAAATCCTAGACCTAACCCAAACCTAACATGCGTTATCCTCTAAAATATTTATCAAGACCAGGTTTAATTGATTGTTTCAGTGTGGTACCACTTTACTACGTGATCCAAAGCAAAGAAAACCCTCGATCAGGTCAACATGCATGTTAAAACTGCGAAAGTATGACCCTGATGAGGGCAAATCACAGTCGTAACCCAGACCTAACATGCGTTATCCTCTAAAATATTTATCAAGACCAGTTTTAATTGAATGTTTCAGTGTGGTACCACATTACTACGTGATCCAAGCCAGAAAAAACCCAGGATCTGTTCAACAAGTATGTGAAGAATGCGAAAGTATGAGTCTGATGAGTGAAAATCCCAGACCTAACCTAGACCTAACATGCGTTATCCTCTAAAATATTGATCCAAACCAGGTTTAAAGGACTGTTTCAGTGTGGTACCACACAACTACGTGATCCAAACCAGAAAAAACCCAGGATCCGTTCAACAAGTATGTGAAAAACGCGAAAGTATGAGCCTGATGAGGGCAAATCCCAGACCAATCCCAGACTTAACTTGCGTTATCCTCTAAAATATTGATCGAAACCAGGTTTCATCGACTGTTTCAGTGTGGTACCACATTACTACGTGATCCAAACCAGAAAAAACCCAGGATCTGTTCAACGAGTATGTGAAGTGTGCGAAAGTATGAGTCTGATCGGCGGTCTGGTGCGGCCATGAACGCCCGGCCGCCGAGGGGTGGAAACGGGGTCGCGGGCGGTTGCGAGTTGGGGCTCGCAGCCGCCACTAAACGCGGCCCCGGGACGGATAGCGGCGGGATGGAGTGGCCCCGTCCCGCCGCTATGAGGCAGTGTGTCTACTGGGGGGACCGATTGTCCCCCCGGGGGATGGGCGCGAAAGCGCGGGCACGGGGAGGATACCGGAAGAATGCTTCGAGCGATTCCCGGTATCCTCCCAAAGCGTGCCGAAGGGTCACCGTGGGGTTTTTAGTGGGTAGGTCCCGCGCCTGTCGTTGTACGGGCGCGGGGAATCCCACACACCCCTCCCACCTCTCCCCAAGGAGGTGGGAGGGAGTCTTTCGAAGATTTTCCCCACGACAAAAAAAAAAAAAAAAAAAAAAAAGTATGAGTCTGATGAGGGCAAATCCCAGACCTATCCCAGACCTAACATGCGTTATCCTCTAAAATATTTATCAAGACCAGGTTTAATTGATTGTTTCAGTGTTGACCCACATTACTACGTGATCCAAACTAGAAAAAACCCAGGATCCGTTCAACAAGTATGTGAGGAATGCGAAATTATGAGTCTGATGAGTGAAAATCCCAGACCTAACATAGACCTAACATGCGTTATCCTCTAAAATATTGATCCAAACCAGGTTTAATGGACTGTTTCAGTGTGGTACCACACTACTACGTGATCCAAACCAGAAGAAACCCAGGATCTGTTCAACAAGTATGTGAAAAACGCGAAAGTATGAGTCTGATGAGGTCAAATCCCAGACCTATCCCAGACTTATGTTGCGTTATCCTCTAAAATACTGATCGAAACCAGGTTTAATCGACTGTTTCAGTGTTGCACTTCATTACTACGAGATGCAATCCAGAAAAAGCCCAGGATCTAGCCATCAAGTATGAGAAATATGCGAAAGAATGAGCCTGACGAGGGCAAATCCTAGACCTAACCCAGACCTAACATGCGTTATCCTCTAAAATATTTATCAAGACCAGGTTTAATTGATTGTTTCAGTGTGGTACCACATTACTTCGTGATGCAATCCAGAGAAAGTCCAGGATCTAGCCATCAAGTTTGAGAAATATACGAAAGAATGAGCCTGATGAGGGCAAATCCTAGACCTAACCCAGTCCTAACATGCGTTATCCTCTAAAATATTGATCGCAAGCAGGTTTAATGGACTGTTTCAGTGTGGTACCACACTACTACGTGATCCAAACCAGAAAAAACCCAGGATCTGTTCAACAAGTATGTGAAAAACGCGAAAGTATGAGTCTGATGAGGTCAAATCCCAGACCTATCCCAGACTTATGTTGCGTTATCCTCTAAAATACTGATCGAAACCAGGTTTAATCGACTGTTTCAGTGTGGTACCACATTACTACGTGATCCAAACGAGAAAAAACCCAGGATCCGTTCAACAAGTATGTGAAGAATGCGAAAGTATGAGTCTGATGAGTGGATATCCCAGGCCTAACCTAGACCTAACATGCGTTATCCTCAAAAATATTGATCGAAACCTGGTTTAATCGACTGTTTCAGTGTGGTACTACATTACTACGTGATGCAATCCAGAAATAGCCTAGGATCTAGCCATGAAGTATGAGAAATATGCGAATGTATGAGCCTGACGAGGGCAAATCCTAGACCTAACCTAGACCTAACATGAATTATTCTGTAATATATTGATCGAAACCAGGTTTAATTGACTGTTTCAGTGTGGTCCCACATTACTACGTGATCCAAACCAGAAAAAACCCAGGATCCGTTCAACAAGTATGTGAAGAATGCGAAAGTATGAGTCTGATGAGTGGATATCCCAGGCCTAACCTAGACCTAACATGCGTTATCCTCAAAAATATTGATCGAAACCTGGTTTAATCGACTGTTTCAGTGTGGTACTACATTACTACGTGATGCAATCCAGAAATGGCCTAGGATCTAGCCATGAAGTATGAGAAATATGCGAAAGTATGAGCCTGACGAGGGCAAATCCTAGACCTAACCCAGACCTAACATGGGTTATCCTCTAAAATATTTATCAAGACCAGGTTTAATTGATTGTTTCTGTGTGGTCCCACATTACTTCGTGATCCAAACCAGCAAAAACCCAGGATCCGTTCAACAAGTATGTGAAGAATGCGAAAGTATGAGACTGATGAGTGAAAATCCCCTGCCTAACCTAGACCTAACATGCGTTATCCTCAAGAATATTGATCGAAACCAGGTTTAATCGACTGTTTCAGTGTGGTACCACACTACTACGTGACCCAATTCAGAAAAAACCCAGGATCTGTTCAACAAGTATGTGAAAAACGCGAAAGTATGAGCCTGATGAGGGAAAATCCCAGACCTATCCCAGACCTAACATGCGTTATCCTCTAAAATATTGATCCAAACCAGGTTTAATGGACAGCTCCAGTGTGATACCACTTTACTACGTGATCCAAAGCAGAAAAACCCTCGATCAGGTCAACATGTATGTTAAAACTGCGAAATTATGAGTCTGATGAGAGAAAATCCCAGACCTAACCTAGACCTAACGTGCGTTGTCCTCTAAAATATTGATGGAAACCAGGATTAATTGACTGTTTCAGTGTTGTACTTCATTACTACGTGATGGAATCCAGAAAAAGCCCAGGATCTAGCCATCAAGTATGAGAAATATGCGAAAGAATGAGCCTGATGAGAGCAAATCCCAGACCTATCCCAGACCTAACTTGCGTTATCCTCTAAAATATTGATCGAAACCAGGTTTAATTGACCGTTTCAGTTTGGTACCACATTACTACGTGATCCAAACCAGAAAAAACCCAGGATCCGTTCAACAGGTATGTGAAGGATGCGAAAGTATGAGTCTGATGAGTGAAAATCCCAGGGCTAACCTAGACCTAACATGCGTTATCCTCTAAAATATTGATCGGAACCAGGTTTAATCGACTGTTTTAGTGTGGTACCACTTTACTACGTGATCCAAACCAGAAAAAATCCAGGATCAGTTCAACAAGTATGTGTGTTAGAAACTAAGGGTTCTAACCGGG
This sequence comes from Colletes latitarsis, assembly GCF_051014445.1. Classification (NCBI taxonomy): domain Eukaryota; kingdom Metazoa; phylum Arthropoda; class Insecta; order Hymenoptera; family Colletidae; genus Colletes; species Colletes latitarsis. Next base: position 15,679,624 of record NW_027488366.1, read on the forward strand.
GTCCGGACGAGGGAAATACTAGGGAGAGTGATTGATAAGTTTTTTATTTTGTAATTTTCGCTTGGCGCTTTGCGACAAGCCTTTTATTTAATTTTAACAAAAAAAAATGAAAAAAATAAAAAAAATATAAATTACAAAAAAACGAGAATTATTTTATAATCCAGCCGGGGGTGGAGATTCACCGGCGTTGCCCCGGTTGGGATGAACCTTGGTTGCTGTAACAAAGGTTTGTTCAGATTAAATACGTGCGTACACGTATCGTAAACACGCTCGTCAGCTGTTCGCCTCGCTCTCCTAGCGGCTAGCTGTGCGCTGGGAGGGGGGAATCGGCTGTCGTTCAACGTGAATCAGTGGACTGTAAATTTGTACTTGTACGCTGATAATTATTTATTGAAACTATCAGCGATACGTTTGCCCTGAACAGAAGAGAATTCACTCGTATCTGTCGGGGGCGACTTAGCCACGGACGGGTCACCAAATGGAGGTCGTAAAGCTCCAAATGGGTGGATCCCGTGAGCACGCTCTCCGTGCGGGTGACGTAGGAACGTCGTGCGAGGTGATTTCCTGCGACACTGTAAAATTACTGCACGGCGACCGTTTCTACCGGGGACCGTGACAGTAAAGTGTCCTTTGCAAAAAATCCCTCGCGGGTCCAACCGCACTATAAAGCCTACCCGGCGACCGTGTTGCACGGGGACCGTATTTGGTAGGCGGCGTGACGGAAGGTGAGGCGACCTTGAACCCGAACTCCTCCGTAGGGTGTACGGTCGACTCGTACACCGACGGGTTTTTGGAGAGGGTTTTTTGGCGACCTTTGCACGAAGAGCACTCCACGAGGCGGTACCGATTCAACGGTATGACCTTTGGGAGGCTCCAAAGCCGTATAGCTTTAAAGGGATTCTGGGTGGGTGCACCCTGAGTCCCTTACGTCGCGGTCGCGGCAACGACTGCAACGTACAATCCTTCCTAGCGAAGGCGGTCGCGCCACGCGTTGCGTGTATTACGACCTCCCTTTTGTCGCAGGTAGATTGTTCTGGGAAACTCTAACCGCAGCATCGGAGAGAATTCTTTTTTATACAAGTCCGAATATTATGTGCGAGTCCGTACTTGAGGAGCGAGATCTTCTGGGATCCGCTCCCGTTGGCAGTCGGCTCGTGAATAATTACGAATATTGTCGCGGATCGACAGACGAAGACTCGGTCGCGCCTTGTCGTCGCGATGCGGCGCTGCCGAATTCAGCTGTCGATCTCTTTTCAATATATTATACGGTTCTCTCTCTCGACGCTGACGTCACGATACCGTTTAAACCGGTGCGAAGCGAATCTTCGCGTGAGGTCGGCGTACAAAAACACGTAAACGGCTGCGGTTTTAAATCGTCCGAACGTTCAACGAACCTGACGAACGCTTAACCTTCCGCAGTGTCACGTACACAAACGGATACGGGAATCGCAGCCGAGAATTTAATGTTTTCAGACTAACGCGATTTTAAATAGTTTTTTAACATATTTAAACATACCGCCCCCCCTTGCACGAATTGTGCAATACCCGGAGAACGCGGTAGCCCCGTACGGTCACTTTTTTACGCGGAGAGAGAGAACTCGCGCACTTTTAATTGTAAAAAATCAAAAGTACTTACTATTGACCAGCTGCAGCCTGTTGAAGGAATCTCATGGACGTGGTCAGCATCTGGTCCGCCATGGCGAAAGCCATGGCGATCTGACCGAACGCCGGCTGCCAGGTCCTTCTTTTTTTCTTTGCCGGGGCCGCTGGGGTCTGCGGCTGCAGGCCGCTGGTGGACGGTCCAGGGGTGGCCGGGGCGAGTTTCGCCTGTTTCCTCCGTTTCCGCTTTTGTTGCGGAGCTCGGTCGGTGGGGGCAGCCAAAGTCGACCCTGGCACTGCTGGTGGTGGCGGCGGGGTCGATTCCTCCGGTTTGTCGGCCCGCCACGCACAGGACCGCATGTGTCCGTCCTTGTCCCATCGGAGGACGTATTGGCCTCCGGGGGCCCGGTAGTGGTATTTTCGGGTTGTCGTTATAACCCTGGCCGGAATCCTGAATGAGTCGACCCCGAAATTGAGGGTCACCTCCGGTTCTCCTGGCGCCTGTACGGTGGTAGGCTCCTCTTTATTGCCTCTCGGGGATATGGGCCTTTCCCCGAGCTGCAAAATGCGCCCGAATCGCTCATCGATTTCCGGGTCCCCGGAAAAGGATACCGCACTACTCTCGCAAGATATGTTGGACGCGGTGTCACTCATGATGCTGTCGTTTAGGAACTGAGCGGTTTTTGATTCCGCGAATTCCGTTACGATTCGGGGGCGCTCGGATTATTCGTTACGCCCTACCAATAATCCAACTCAGATTGGTGGATTCGTAACCCCCACTAATCCGTTTGAACTTTCAGTGACAACGGTCAGGTGAGAATCAACACCGTTTATTTCTAGAAACGGTCGTTTCTCACCTTTCGATCACTTTCGGCCGTTGGATGTTATGGTTTTTATGTGACCTCGTCGGCGTCGCTAACCGTTGCCGACTCGGTTTCTTCCACAGGCAGCTTACACAACCGCGTAATAGGTCGCGTAAAAATGGATTTTTCCGTGCGTATTTTAACAACACGTGCATTTCCATCCCTGCCGGTGAATACCTCCTCTACTCGTCCCATTTCCCATTGATTCGGGGGGAGGAGAGGATTTTGCACTAAAACTAAGTCGTTTAGTTTTAATGTTTTTTGGGCTGTACGCCACTTATAACGATTCTGGAGGTGCGTGAGATAATCACGTGTCCAATGCCTCCAGATTTGTTCGTGGAATTTTTGAATCGCCCTCCATCGTGTCAAACGGGAGAGTTTTTCAGTTTCCACTGATTGTGTCGGAAGCGCGTTCAGCGGACTTCCGACTAAGAAATGCCCCGGTGTGAGCGGCGCGTAATCGTCCGGGCTATCACTCAAAGCGGCAATCGGTCGCGAGTTTAAACTCGCTTCGATTTAACAAAGCAATGTTTGTAACTCTTCGCTTGTGGGAGTGAATTCGCCCAGAGTCCGCTTCAGGTGAAATTTCACCGATTTCACACCGGCCTCTTGCATGCCACCGAAGTGCGGTGCACTCGGTGGGTTAAATTTCCATCTAATTCCTTTTTGACTGCATTTATTACGCATTTCTTGCGTGTTGTACACTGCTTCGAAATTTTCGCGTAATTCTCGATCTGCCCCGACAAAGTTCGTTCCATTGTCACTGAAAATGCAGGACGGAACTCCCCTTCGTGCAATGAATCGATCTAATGCTGCCAAAAAGGCACTCGTCGTATAATCGTGGACGAGTTCGATGTGGATGGCCCGTGTCGCGTAACAGACAAAAACTGCTATGTACGCTTTGTGGGCGGTTTTTCCTCGACCGGCGGAGTCGCGGACAAGAAAAGGTCCCGCATAATCCACTCCGCAGTTCGAAAATGCTCTCGCCTCGCGGCAACGCTCAGGTATTAAATCCTGCATGATTTACGTGGAGGTTTTTACCCTCCATCTAACGCATCGCATGCATCCATGGATTACCGTTCGCGCTGCATTTCGACAGCCGAGAATCCAAAATCTTTGTCTTACTGTGTACATGGTCAACTGCAATCCCCCGTGCAACGTGTCAATGTGGCACTGCCGAATTATCATCGTAGAAACGTGATGTTTCGGCAAAATTATGGGGTGCTTGGTTTCCCATGACAGTGTTGTATTTTCCAGTCTGCCTCCGACTCTCAAGACATCTTTGTCATCGAGAAAAGGGTTCAGACTTTTTAATGTTGATTTTGCTGGGATTTTTCGGTGGTTTTTCAAACACCGGTACTCCTTTGCAAAATGCGTGCGCTGGATGTAGCGGACAATTCTCTCGCTTGCGAGCTGCATCTCAGACGCGTCAACGATCTTCGCATCATACGACCTTCGCTCACCTTGCATCGGTCCCCTCAGTCGGAGACAGTATGCGGTTACGCGAAGTAGCTTATTCCAGGTCGAGAATCGAAATACAAATTCCCATTCTTTCTCCGGAATTGCTACGTGGGCGTGCACTTTGCGCTTCCCTTCTTCGGTCTCGATGGACGAAGGCGTTTTCGGCCAACAATCTTTCGATTCCGTTAGCCAACTTGGTCCTGAAATCCACAGCTTAGATTGAAGGAGTTCCGCAGCTTCCACTCCCCGCGAATTCAGATCCGCGGGATTGAAGCGGGTGGGAACGTGCCTCCATTCAGCATTCGGAAGTAACGTTTGGACCTTTGACACACGGTTGGCGATTAAAACCTTCCATGTGGAGGCGTGCTTTCTCAACCATGCCAATGCGATCGTGGAATCTGTCCAGCAGATTATTCTGTCGACCTTCAATGAAAGTGACTTCTCCACGTGCACAATAAGCTCGGCGAGCAGCACGGCGCCGTTCAATTCCAGTACAGGAATTGACTGCGTTTTAATTGGAGCCACTCGCGTTTTTGCCATTATCAATGTCGAGGAGGTGACATTGCTCATTGTGGTCACTCGTAAGTAAGTGACCGCTAAGTAGGCTGCGAGCGAAGCGTCACAAAATCCATGAATTTCCACGGAAATTGTGTCGGCTCCATAATTAATCCATCTGGGGATTTTTAGCTTATTTAAGCTGCTCCAATCCACGCAAAACGTATTCCACGTATTGAGCGTATTCGCTGAGATTTGATCATCCCACTGGATTTTTTCCAGCCATTGGGATTGCATCAGAATCTTTGCGCGAATCACGACTGGTGATAACCAGCCGAGCAGATCGAACAACTTAGCAATCTCCGAAAACAAATTCCGTTTTGTCATCGGCAAGGCAGACGGCTGAAACCGTTGCAGATTGAAATAAAAATAATCGCCGGACGGTATCCAGCGTAAACCTAATACCTTTAATTCGCTGTCATCGAACAAGGTAAGGTCGACGGCGTGGGAGTGAGCGCTTTGGGGGATATTTCGCAATAACAATGGCGAATTTCCTGCCCATTTTCGCAGCTTAAACCCACCTCTTTGTAGGAGCTCGCAAACTTGGTTGCGAATTTTCTCCAACAAAGACGTATCGGGTGCTCCCATAAAAACGTCGTCTACATAAATGTCCTGCTCGAGAATCGGGGCGGCAAGGGGGTACCTGTGCCCGTCCTGATTTTTTAACTCAAGGAGGGTTCGCATCGACAGGTATGGTGCACACGCCGTACCGTACGTTACGGTATTTAATTCGAACGCATTGAGCTGTTCGTTTTCGGGTGTGCGCCATAGGATGCATTGAAAACGACGATCCTGCGGGGCGACGAGAATCTGTCGGAACATTTTCTCAATGTCAGCCACCAACACGTATTCATACAGACGCCATCGGGTCAAGACTGACGTGATGTCGTTCTGCAATTTTGGACCTACGTGTAGGATGTCATTTAATGAACGACCGCCGGTAGTTCGGCTTGTCGCGTTAAATACGACTCTTAATTTAGTCGTTGCACTCTCGGTGCGTATGACCGCTCGATGCGGAATATAGAGTCTGGTCTCGTCAATAGGCTCTATGCGAGTCATATGACCCAGCTCCTCATATTCCTCGAGAAACGTCGTATATTCTCTTACGAGGGTCTGGTCGGTGTCCAATTTTTTCCTCAACCTCCCAAGGGCGGAGAGAGCGATTCGATAGGAGTTTCCTAACGCTTCGTCCGGTCTCGGGTAAGAAAAAGGCAATCGGACGACAAACCGTCCTGTCGCATCTCGAGCGACGGTTTTTTGGAAGTGCATTTCACACTCCTCCTCCGCCTTGGTGTGTACCGAGGTCGAAGGGAGTTCTTCGACTTCCCAAAACTTGCGAATCGCCGTGTCCAGCGATTCGAGGACGTTACAGTGCAACGTCCGCAAAGTTTTGTTTTTACTGCCCTTAGCATTTATTGGGCCGGAAAGAATCCAGCCAAATGCAGTTTCTTGGGCGATTGGACCTGTACTGCTTATTCGACGGAAACCCGGTCGAATAATTTGCGCGTACAGGTCCGCACCGGTCAACACTTCAATCGGTTGACCGGAAGCTGGATTTGGATCTGCAAGCGGCAGATCCCGCAGCGCGTCGCATTTGAGTGCACCGGCCAAGGGCGAGGCGTAGCTCGTAATTTTGTGTACGATGTACGCTCTCGTCTCGACTAACGGCGCGGTATCTTGTACCGTTCCCAAATGCATCTGCACGCTGTATTTAATTTGTTGGGTTCGGCCGCCCCCCAAGCCCGTCACTGTGGCTGGGGATTTCCTCCGCGAGAATTTGAGGTCATTTGTCAAATTCGCGGAGATGAAAGACGACTCGGAACCCTGATCGATCAGTGCGCGCGCGATTCGCGACGCACCGTTCTCTCCGTACACACGCACGCTCGCCGTGGCTAACAGCACAGCCTTCGGTACGTCTGCACCGAGCGCGATACAATGTGACGTACCGGGCTGTGACGTCGTTGCCTGTGACGTCGTGGTACGAGCTGCTCGTTCGGCAGGTTGCGGCCGGCTCGATGGAGCCGTATACCGCTTTTTCGGGCGTTTGTCCGACGAAACCGTTGTCGCAGGTTTACGACTTTCGGTTTCGCTACGAAAGGTCTCAAAATGCAGCAGAGCATGATGTCTGCCCTTGCACTTCGGGCACCCCTCCTCGGATGGACAACGCGCGTTTCCATGCTGAGGTGACAAGCAGAGAATGCACCGCTGGCTATCTTTTATAAACTGATAGCGGCGGTTCGGCGTCAAGTTTCTGAATGCACCACATTTGGTCATTCTGTGCTCAAGGCCGCAAAATCCGCAGGTCAGAGTTTTCTCAGCTGGACTTTCTAGAACGGAGTTGTGACTCCGTACTTTATGTTTCGGTGGGTGTTCGGTCGTAGGCTTGCTCGGACCTTCATCTAACATAGTTAGAGCCCTTGCATGCCCCTCCAGGAACTCTATCAGCTCGACATGCGAGGGATAGTCCGGGGTGAGACGTTGCGACCGTTCCCACTCAGCTTTCAGAGGCCCTTCTAAATGGCTTCGAATAGTATGGGCAAGCAGCCAGTTTCGCTGCTGTAAAATCGTGCCCGTTTTTCGAATGCCGCAAGGGCCTGTTTGAAAACGACGACGACCTGATTTAGGCTATCGAGATCATCTCTTTTAATCGTTTTCAGTTTGGTCAGTTGATTAAGCAATTTGGCGGTCACGATACGTGGTAACCCGAATTGTTCTTTCAGGGTTTTCCACGCCACTTCGAAATTCTCATCGGTAACTTCGAGGTGCGCGATCGCTGCCAACGCTTTATCCTCCAGACAGGCGTTCAGATATTGCAATCGATGCACATCTGCAAGCCTCGGATTATTTATTATGCCGGAGGTGAACAGATCCGCGAAATGTCTCCATTTACGTGGGTCACCTCCGAACTTGGGGAGCCGTTGTTTTGGAAGTTCGATAGCGACGTCATGGGGGCTGACCGACGTGGGTGCCGCTTTTGATTCAGCGGCCAGTCTGGTCAGCTCCGTGGTAACGTACGCCTGGAATTCCATATATTCCGTCTCCTTATTCTCTACGCCACCTTTTGCGAGGAAGTCGCACGTGTTGCGTTTCGCAGGGGCATATTTTCTCCGAATCGACAAGTACTGCTCAATAGCTTCCTTGTATTGTTCGGATACGGTGGCGAGCTTTGTCCTGAGGAGCTCCTCAGTGAACTGAGCTCGGCCACGTTTCTTTAAGTAAGAGATCGACCTTGACATCATGTCGAACCGGGTGATCAGGTCGTCGAGATCGCCTTCGAACTCGCTTCGACCTTCATCCTTGGCGACAGACATGGTGATCTCTAATTCGAGGATTTTACAATCTACTCGAAATTAAGTGGTTCCGTAAGCAGCGACTTACGTGAACGTACTGCAACTCTTTCCTGTTCTTTCAACCTCAATCCGGCTCGAAGGACCGTTTGTTAGAAACTAAGGGTTCTAACCGGGGTCCGGACGAGGGAAATACTAGGGAGAGTGATTGATAAGTTTTTTATTTTGTAATTTTCGCTTGTTGCTTTGCGACAAGCCTTTTATTTAATTTTAACAAAAAAAAATGAAAAAAATAAAAAAAATATAAATTACAAAAAAACGAGAATTATTTTATAATCCAGCCGGGGGTGGAGATTCACCGGCGTTGCCCCGGTTGGGATGAACCTTGGTTGCTGTAACAAAGGTTTGTTCAGATTAAATACGTGCGTACACGTATCGTAAACACGCTCGTCAGCTGTTCGCCTCGCTCTCCTAGCGGCTAGCTGTGCGCTGGGAGGGGGGAATCGGCTGTCGTTCAACGTGAATCAGTGGACTGTAAATTTGTACTTGTACGCTGATAATTATTTATTGAAACTATCAGCGATACGTTTGCCCTGAACAGAAGAGAATTCACTCGTATCTGTCGGGGGCGACTTAGCCACGGACGGGTCACCAAATGGAGGTCGTAAAGCTCCAAATGGGTGGATCCCGTGAGCACGCTCTCCGTGCGGGTGACGTAGGAACGTCGTGCGAGGTGATTTCCTGCGACACTGTAAAATTACTGCACGGCGACCGTTTCTACCGGGGACCGTGACAGTAAAGTGTCCTTTGCAAAAAATCCCTCGCGGGTCCAACCGCACTATAAAGCCTACCCGGCGACCGTGTTGCACGGGGACCGTATTTGGTAGGCGGCGTGACGGAAGGTGAGGCGACCTTGAACCCGAACTCCTCCGTAGGGTGTACGGTCGACTCGTACACCGACGGGTTTTTGGAGAGGGTTTTTTGGCGACCTTTGCACGAAGAGCACTCCACGAGGCGGTACCGATTCAACGGTATGACCTTTGGGAGGCTCCAAAGCCGTATAGCTTTAAAGGGATTCTGGGTGGGTGCACCCTGAGTCCCTTACGTCGCGGTCGCGGCAACGACTGCAACGTACAATCCTTCCTAGCGAAGGCGGTCGCGCCACGCGTTGCGTGTATTACGACCTCCCTTTTGTCGCAGGTAGATTGTTCTGGGAAACTCTAACCGCAGCAACGGAGAGAATTCTTTTTTATACAAGTCCGAATATTATGTGCGAGTCCGTACTTGAGGAGCGAGATCTTCTGGGATCCGCTCCCGTTGGCAGTCGGCTCGTGAATAATTACGAATATTGTCGCGGATCGACAGACGAAGACTCGGTCGCGCCTTGTCGTCGCGATGCGGCGCTGCCGAATTCAGCTGTCGATCTCTTTTCAATATATTATACGGTTCTCTCTCTCGACGCTGACGTCACGATACCGTTTAAACCGGTGCGAAGCGAATCTTCGCGTGAGGTCGGCGTACAAAAACACGTAAACGGCTGCGGTTTTAAATCGTCCGAACGTTCAACGAACCTGACGAACGCTTAACCTTCCGCAGTGTCACGTACACAAACGGATACGGGAATCGCAGCCGAGAATTTAATGTTTTCAGACTAACGCGATTTTAAATAGTTTTTTAACATATTTAAACAATGTGAAAAACGCGAAAGTATGAGCCTGATGAGGGCGAATCCCAGACCTATCCCAGACCTAACTTGCGTTATCCTCTAAAATATTGATCGAAACTAGTTTTAATTGACTGTTTCGGCGTGGTACCACATTACTACGTGATACAATCCAGAAACAGCCCAGGATCTAGCCATGAAGTATGAGAAATATACGAAAGTATGAGCCTGATGAGGGCAAATCCTAGACCTAACCCAAACCTAACATGCGTTATCCTCTAAAATATTTATCAAGACCAGGTTTAATTGAATGTTCCAGTGTGGTACCACACTACTACGTGATCCAAACCAGAAAAAACCCAGGATCCGTTCAACAAGTATGTGAAGAATGCGAAAGTATGAGTCTGAAGAGTGAAAATCCCAGGCCTAACCTAGACCTGACATGCGTTATCCTCAAAAATATTGATCGAAACCTGGTTTAATCGACTGTTTCAGTGTGGTACCACATTACTATGTGATCCAAACCAGAAAATAACCCAGGATCTGTTCAACGAGTATGTGAGGCGTGCGAAAGTATGAGTCTGATGAATGCAAATCCCAGACCTATCCCAGACCTAACATGCGTTATCCTCTAAAATATTTATCAAGACCAGGTTTAATTGAATGTTTCAGTGTGGTACCACATTACTACGTGATCCAAACCAGTAAAAACCCAGGATCCGTTCAACAAGTATGTGAAGAATGCGAAAGTATGAGTCTGATGAGTGAAAATCCCCGGCCTAACCTAGACCTAACATGTGTTATCCTAAAAAATATTGTTCGAAACCAGGTTTAATCGACTGTTTCAGTGTGGTACCACACTACCACGTGACCCAAACCGGAAGAAACCCAGGATCTAGCCATCAAGTATGAGAAATATGCGAAAGTATGAGCCTGATGAGGGCGAATCCCAGACCTATCCCAGACCTAACTTGCGTTATCCTCTAAAATATTGATCGAAATCAGGTTTAATTGACTGTTTCAGCGTGGTACCACATTACTACGTGATACAATCCAGAAACAGCCCAGGATCTAGCCATGAAGTATGAGAAATATGCGAAAGTATGAGCCTGATGAGGGCAAATCCTAGACCTAACCCAAACCTAACATGCGTTATCCTCTAAAATATTTATCAAGACCAGGTTTAGTTGAATGTTTCAGTGTGGTACCACATTACTACGTGAACCAAACCAGAGAAAACCCAGGATCCGGTCAACAAGTATGTGAAGAATGCGAAAGTATGAGTCTGATGAGTGAAAATCCCAGGGCAAACCTAGACCTAACATGCGTTATCTTCTAAAATATTGATCCAAACCAGGTTTAATGGACTGTTTCAGTGTGGAACCACTTTACTACGTGATACAAAGCAGAAAAAACCCTCGATCAGGTCAACATGTATGTTAAAACTGCGGAAGTATGACCCTGATGAGGGCAAATCCCAGGCCTAACCTAGACCTAACATGCGTTGTCCTCTAAAATATTGATGGAAACCTGGTTTAATTGACTGTTTCAGTGTTGTACTTCATTACTACGTGATGCAATCCAGAAAAAGCCCAGGATCTAGCCATCAAGTATGAGAAATATGCGAAAGAATGAGCCTGATGAGAGCAAATCCCAGACCTAACCTAGACATAACATGAATTATTCTCTAAAATATTGATCATGACCAGGTTTAATTGATTGTTTCAGTGTGGTCCCACATTACTACGTGATCCAAACCAGAAAAAACCCAGGATCCGTTCAACAAGTATGTGAAGAATGCGAAAGTATGAGCCTGATGAGGGCAAATCCCAGACCTATCCCAGACCAAACTTGCGTTATCCTCTAAAACATTGATCGAAACCAGGTTTAATCGACTGCTTCAGTGTGGTACCACATTGCTACGTGATACAAAGCAGAAAAAACCCTCGATCAGGTCAACATGTATGTTAAAACTGCGGAAGTATGACCCTGATGAGGGCAAATCCCAGGCCTAACCTAGACCTAACATGCGTTGTCCTCTAAAATATTGATGGAAACCAGGTTTAATTGACTGTTTCAGTGTTGTACTTCATTACTACGTGATGCAATCCAGAAAAAGCCCAGGATCTAGCCATCAAGTATGAGAAATATGCGAAAGAATGAGCCTGATGAGAGCAAATCCCAGACCTAACCTAGACATAACATGAATTATTCTCTAAAATATTGATCATGACCAGGTTTAATTGATTGTTTCGGTGTGGTCCCACATTACAACGTGATCCAAACCAGAAAAAACCCAGGATCCGTTCAACAAGTATGTGAAGAATGCGAAAGTATGAGCCTGATGAGGGCAAATCCCAGACCTATCCCAGACCAAACTTGCGTTATCCTCTAAAATATTGATCGAAACCAGGTTTAATCGACTGCTTCAGTGTGGTACCACATTGCTACGTGATCCAAACCAGAAAAAACCGAGGACCAGTTCAACAAGTATGTCAAAAACGCGAAAGTATGAGTCTGATGAGTGAAAATCCCTGGGCTAACCTAGACCTAACACGCGTTATCCTCAAAACTATTGATCGAAACCAGGTTTAATTGACTGTTTCAGCGTGGTACGACATTACTACGTAATACAATCCAGAAACAGCCCAGGATCTAGCCATGAAGTATGAGAAATATGCGAAAGTATGAGCCTGATGAGGGCATATCCTAGACCTAACCCAAACCTAACATGCGTTATCCTCTAAAATATTTATCAAGACCAGGTTTAATTGAATGTTCCAGTGTGGTACCACACTACTACGTGATCCAAACCAGAAAAAACCCAGGATCCGTTCAACAAGTATGTGAAGAATGCGAAAGTATGAGTCTGAAGAGTGAAAATCCCAGGCCTAACCTAGGCCTGACATGCGTTATCCTCAAAAATATTGATCGAAACCTGGTTTAATCGACTGTTTCAGTGTGGTACCACATTACTATGTGATCCAAACCAGAAAATAACCCAGGATCTGTTCAACGAGTATGTGAGGCGTGCGAAAGTATGAGTCTGATGAATGCAAATCCCAGACCTATCCCAGACCTAACATGCGTTATCCTCTAAAATATTTATCAAGGCCAGGTTTAATTGAATGTTTCAGTGTGGTACCACATTACTACGTGATCCAAACCAGTAAGAACCCAGGATCCGTTCAACAAGTATGTGAAGAATGCGAAAGTATGAGTCTGATGAGTGAAAATCCCCGGCCTAACCTAGACCTAACATGCGTTATCCTAAAAAATATTGTTCGAAACCAGGTTTAATCGACTGTTTCAGTGTGGTACCACACTACCACGTGACCCAAACCGGAAGAAACCCAGGATCTAGGCATCAAGTATGAGAAATATGCGAAAGTATGAGCCTGATGAGGGCGAATCCCAGACCTATCCCAGACCTAACTTGCGTTATCCTCTAAAATATTGATCGAAATCAGGTTTAATTGACTGTTTCAGCGTGGTACCACATTACTACGTGGTACAATCCAGAAACAGCCCAGGGTCTAGCCATGAAGTATGAGAGATATGCGAAAGTATGAGCCTGATGAGGGCAAATCCAAGACCTAACCCAAACCTAACATGCGTTATCCTCTAAAATATTTATCAAGACCAGGTTTAATTGAATGTTTCAGTGTGGTACCACATTACTGCGTGAACCAAACCAGAAAAAACCCAGTATCTGTCCAACAAGTATGTGAAGAATGCGAAAGTATGAGCCTGATGAGTGAAAATCCCAGGCCTAACCTAGACCTAACATGCGTTATCCTCTAAAATATTGATCCAAACCAGGTTTAATGGACTGTTTCAGTGTGGTACCACTTTACTGCGTGATCCAAAGCAGAAAAAACCATCGATCAGGTCAACATGTATGTTAAAACTGCGAAAGTATGACCCTGATGTGGGCACATCCCAGGCCTAACCTAGACCTAACATGCGTTGTCCTCTAAACTATTGATGGAAACCAGGTTTAATTGACTGTTTCAGTTTGGTACCACATTACTATGTGATCCAAACCAGAAAATAACCCAGGATCTGTTCACCGAGTATGTGAAGTGTGCGTAGGTATGAGTCTGATGAGGGCAAATCCCAGACCTATCCCAGACCTAACTTGCGTTATCCACTAAAATATTGATCGAAACCAGGTTTAACCGACAGTTTCAGTGTGGTACCACATTACTACGTGATCCAAACCAGAAAAAAACCCAGGATCTTGTCAACGAGTATGTGAAGTGTGCGAAAGTATGAGTCTCATGAGGGATAATCCCAGGCCTAACCTAGACCTAACATGCGTTGTCCTCTAAACTATTGATGGAAACCAGGTTTAATTGACTGTTTCAGTTTGGTACCACATTACTATGTGATCCAAACCAGAAAATAACCCAGGATCTGTTCACCGAGTATGTGAAGTGTGCGTAGGTATGAGCCTGATGAGGGCAAAACCCAGACCTATCCCAGACCTAACTTGCATTGTCTTCTAAAATAGTGTTCGAAACCAGGTTTAATCGACAGTTTCAGTGTGGTACCACATTACTACGTGATCCAAACCAGAAACAAACCCAGGATCTTGTCAACGAGTATGTGAAGTGTGCGAAAGTATGAGTCTGATGAGGGATAATCCCAGACCTATCCCAGACCTAACTTGCGTTATCCTCTAAAATAGTGATCGAAACCAGGCTTAATTGACTGTTTTAGTTGGGGTACCACTTTACTACGTGATCCAATCCAGAAATATCCCAGGATCTATTCATGAAGTATGAGAAATATGCGAAAGTATGAGCCTGATGAGAGCAAATCCTAGACCTAACCCAGACCTAACATGGGTTGTCCTCTAAAATATTTATCAAGACCAGGTTTAATTGATTGTTTCAGTGTGGCCCCACATTACTACGTGATCCAAACCAGTAAAAACCCAGGATCCGTTCAACAAGTATGTGAAGAATGCGAAAGTATGAGTCTGATGAGGGCTAATCCCAGACCTAACCTAGACCTAACATGAATTATTCTCTAAAATATTGATCGAAACCAGGTTTAATTGACTGTTTTAGTTGTGGTACCACTTTACTACGTGATCCAAAGCAGAAAAAACCCTCGATCACGTCAACATGTATGTTAAAACTGCGAAAGTATGACCCTGATGAGGGCAAATCCCAGGCCTAACCTAGACCTAACATGCGTTGTCCTCTAAAATATTGATGGAAACCAGGTTTAATTGACTGTTTCAGTGTTGTACTTCATTACTACGTGATGCAATCCAGAAAAAGCCCAGGATCTAGCCATCAAGTATGAGAAATATGCGAAAGTATGAGTCTGATGAGGGCTAATCCCAGACCTATCCCAGACCTAACTTGCGTTATCCTCTAAAATAGTGATCGAAACCAGGTTTAATCGACTGTTTCAGTGTGGTACCACATTGCTACGTGATCCAAACCAAAAAAAACCCAGGATCAGTTCAACAAGTATGTGAAAAACGCGAAAGTATGAACCTGATGAGGGCGAATCCCAGACCTGTCCCAGACCTAACTTGCGTGATCCTCTAAAATATTGATCGAAATCAGTTTTAATTGACTGTTTCGGCGTGGTACCACATTACTACGCGATACAATCCAGAAACAGCCCAGGATCTAGCCATGAAGTATGAGAAATATGCGAAAGTATGAGCCTGATGAGGGCAAATCCTAGACCTAACCCAAACCTAACATGCGTTATCCTCTAAAATATTTATCAAGACCAGGTTTAATTTAATGTTTCAGTGTGGTACCACATTACTACGTGAACCAAACCAGAAAAAACCCAGGATCCGGTCAACAAGTATGTGAAGAATGCGAAAGTATGAGTCTGATGAGGGCTAATCCCAGACCTAACCTAGACCTAACATGAATTATTCTCTAAAATATTGATCGAAACCAGGTTTAATTGACTGTTTTAGTTGTGGTACCACTTTACTACGTGATCCAAAGCAGAAAAAACCCTCGATCAGGTCAACATGCATGTTAAAACTGCGAAAGTATGACCCTGATGAGGGCAAATCCCAGACCTAACCTAGACCTAACATGCGTTATCCTCAAAAATATTGTTCGAAACCAGGTTTAATCGACTGTTTCAGTGTGGTACCACACTACTACGTGACACAAACAGGAAAAAACCCAGGATCTGTTCAACAAGTATGTGAAAAACGCGAAAGTATGAGCCTGATGAGGGCAAATCCCAGACCTATCCCAGACCTAACTTGCGTTATCCTCAAAAATATTGATAGAAACCTGGCTTAATCGACTGTTTCAGTGTGGCACCACATTACTACGTAATCCAATCCAGAAATAGCCCAGGATCTAGCCATGAAGTATGAGAAATATGCGAAAGTATGAGCCTGACGAGGGCAAATCCTAGACCAAACCCAGACCTAACATGCGTTATCCTCTAAAATATTTATCAAGACCAGGTTTAATTGATTGTTTCAGTGTGGTCCCACATTACTACGTGATCCAAACCAGAAAAAACCCAGGATCCGTTCAACAAGTATGTGAAGAATGCGAAAGTATGAGTCTGAAGAGTGAAAATCCCAGGCCTAACCTAGACCTGACATGCGTTATCCTCCAAAATATTGATCGAAACCTGGTTTAATCGACTGTTTCAGTGTGGTACCACATTACTATGTGATCCAAACCAGCAAAAATAACCCAGGATCTGTTCAACGAGTATGTGAGGCGTCCGAAAGTATGAGTCTGATGAATGCAAATCCCAGACCTATCCCAGACCTAACATGCGTTATCCTCTAAAATATTTATCAAGACCAGGTTTAATTGAATGTTTCAGTGTGGTACCACATTACTACGTGATCCAAACCAGTAAAAACCCAGGATCCGTTCAACAAGTATGTGAAGAATGCGAAAGTATGAGTCTGATGAGTGAAAATCCACGGCCTAACCTAGACCTAACATGCGTTATCCTAAAAAATATTGTTCGAAACCAGGTTTAATCCACTGTTTCAGTGTGGTACCACACTACCACGTGACCCAAACCGGAAGAAACCCAGGATCTAGCCATCAAGTATGAGAAATATGCGAAAGTATGAGCCTGATGAGGGCGAATCCCAGACCTATCCCAGACCTAACTTGCGTTATCCTCTAAAATATTGATCGAAATCAGGTTTAATTGACTGTTTCAGCGTGGTACCACATTACTTCGTGATACAATCCAGAAACAGCCCAGGGTCTAGCCATGAAGTATGAGATATATGCGAAAGTATGAGCCTGATAAGGGCAAATCCAAGACCTAACCCAAACCTAACATGCGTTATCCTCTAAAATATTTATCAAGACCAGGTTTAATTGAATGTTTCAGTGTGGTACCACATTACTGCGTGAACCAAACCAGAAAAAACCCTGTATCTGTCCAACAAGTTTGTGAAGAATGCGAAAGTATGAGCCTGATGAGTGAAAATCCCAGGCCTAACCTAGACATAACATGCGTTATCCTCAAAAATATTGATCCAAACCAGGTTTAATGGACTGTTTCAGTGTGGTACCACTTTACTGCGTGATCCAAAGCAGAAAAAACCCTCGATCAGGTCAACATGTATGTTAAAACTGCGAAAGTATGACCCTGATGTGGGCAAATCCCAGGCCTAACCTAGACCTAACATGCGTTGTCCTCTAAACTATTGATGGAAACCAGGTTTAATTGACTGTTTCAGATTGGTACCACATTACTATGTGATCCAAACCAGAAAATAACCCAGGATCTGTTCACCTAGTATGTGAAGTGTGCGTAGGTATGAGTCTGATGAGGGCAAATCCCAGACCTATCCCAGACCTAACTTGCGTTATCCACTAAAATATTGATCGAGACCAGGTTTAACCGACAGTTTCAGTGTGGTACCACATTACTACGTGATCCAAACCAGAAAAAAACCCAGGATCTTGTCAACGAGTATGTGAAGTGTGCGAAAGTATGAGTCTGATGAGGGATAATCCCGGACCTATCCCAGACCTAACTTGCGTTATCCTGTAAAATAGTGATCGAAACCAGGTTTAATTGACTGTTTCAGTGTGGTACCACACTACTACATGATCCAAACCAGAAAAAAACCAGGATCTGTTCAACAAGTATGTGAAAAACGCGAAAGTATGAGCCTGATGAGGGCAAAACCCAGACCTATCCCAGACCTAACTTGCATTGTCTTCTAAAATAGTGTTCGAAACCAGGTTTAATCGACAGTTTCAGTGTGGTACCACATTACTACGTGATCCAAACCAGAAATATCCCAGGATCTAGCCATGAAGTATGAGAAATATGCGAAAGTATGAGCCTGATGAGAGCAAATCCTAGACCTAACCCAGACCTAACATGGGTTGTCCTCTAAAATATTTATCAAGACCAGGTTTAATTGATTGTTTCAGTGTGGCCCCACATTACTACGTGATCCAATCCAGAAAAACCCAGGATCCGTTCAACAAGTATGTGAAGAATGCGAAAGTATGAGTCTGATGAGTGAAAATCCCAGGCCTAACCTAGACCTAACATGCGTTATACTCAAAAATATTGATCCAAACAAGGTTTAATGGACTGTTTCAATGTGGTACCACTTTACTACGTGATCCAAAGCAGAAAAAACCCTCGATCACGTCAACATGTATGTTAAAACTGCGAAAGTATGACCCTGACGAGGGCAAATCCCAGGCCTAACCTAGACCTAACATGCGTTGTCCTCTAAAGTATTGATGGAAACCAGGTTTAATTGACTGTTTCAGTGTTGTACTTCATTACTACGTGATGCAATCCAGAAAAAGCCCAGGATCTAGTCATCAAGTATGAGAAATATGCGAAAGTATGAGTCTGATGAGGGCTAATCCCAGACCTATCCCAGACCTAACTAGCGTTATCCTCTAAAATAGTGATCGAAACCAGGTTTAATCGACTGTTTCAGTGTGGTACCACATTGCTACGTGATCCAAACCAGAAAAAACCCAGGATCAGTTCAACAAGTATGTGAAAAACGCGAAAGTATGAGCCTGATGAGGGCGAATCCCAGACCTATCCCAGACCTAACTTGCGTGGTCCTCTAAAATATTTATCAAGACCAGGTTTAATTGAATGTTTCAGTGTGGTACCACATTACTACGTGATCCAAACCAGTAAAAACCCAGGATCCGTTCAACAAGTATGTGAAGAATGCGAAAGTATGAGTCTGATGAGTGAAAATCCCCGGCCTAACCTAGACCTAACATGCGTTATCCTAAAAAATATTGTTCGAAACCAGGTTTAATCGACTGTTTCAGTGTGGTACTTCACTACCACGTGACCCAAACCGGAAGAAACCCAGGATCTAGCCATCAAGTATGAGAAATATGCGAAAGTATGAGCCTGATGAGGGCGAATCCCAGACCTATCCCAGACCTAACTTGCGTTATCCTCTAAAATATTGATCGAAATCAGGTTTAATTGACTGTTTCAGCGTGGTACCACATTACTTCGTGATACAATCCAGAAACAGCCCAGGGTCTAGCCATGAAGTATGAGAGATATGCGAAAGTAAGAGCCTGATGAGGGCAAATCCAAGACCTAACCCAAACCTAACATGCGTTATCCTCTAAAATATTTATCAAGACCAGGTTTAATTGAATGTTTCAGTGTGGTACCACATTACTGCGTGAACCAAACCAGAAAAAACCCAGTATCTGTCCAACAAGTATGTGAAGAATGCGAAAGTATGAGCCTGATGAGTGAAAATCCCAGGCCTAACCTAGACCTAACATGCGTTATCCTCAATAATATTGATCCAAACCAGGTTTAATGGACTGTTTCAGTGTGGTACCACTTTACTGCGTGATCCAAAGCAGAAAAAACCCTCGATCAGGTCAACATGTATGTTAAAACTGCGAAAGTATGACCCTGATGTGGGCAAATCCCAGGCCTAACCTAGACCTAACATGCGTTGTCCTCTAAACTATTGATGGAAACCAGGTTTAATTGACTGTTTCAGTTTGGTACCACATTACTATGTGATCCAAACCAGAAAATAACCCAGGATCTGTTCACCGAGTATGTGAAGTGTGCGTAGGTATGAGTCTGATGAGGGCAAATCCTAGACCTATCCCAGACCTAACTTGCGTTATCCACTAAAATATTGATCGAAACCAGGTTTAACCGACAGTTTCAGTGTGGTACCACATTACTACGTGATCCAAACTAGAAAAAAACCCAGGATCTTGTCAACGAGTATGTGAAGTGTGCGAAAGTATGAGTCTGATGAGGGATAATCCCGGACCTATCCCAGACCTAACTTGCGTTATCCTCTAAAATAGTGATCGAAACCAGGTTTAATTGACTGTTTCAGTGTGGTACCACACTACTACGTGATCCAAACCAGAAAAAAACCGGGATCTGTTCAACAAGTATGTGAAAAACGCGAAAGTATGAGCCTGATGAGGGCAAAACCCAGACCTATCCCAGACCTAACTTGCATTGTCTTCTAAAATAGTGTTCGAAACCAGGTTTAATCGACAGTTTCAGTTTGGTAACACATTACTACGTGATCCAAACCAGAAAAAAACCCAGGATCTTGTCAACGAGTACGTGAAGTGTGCGAAAGTATGAGTCTGATGAGGGATAATCCCAGACCTATCCCAGACCTAACTTGCGTTATCCTCTAAAGTATTGATGGAAACCAGGTTTAATTGACTGTTTCAGTGTTGTACTTCATTACTACGTGATGCAATCCAGAAAAAGCCCAGGATCTAGTCATCAAGTATGAGAAATATGCGAAAGTATGAGTCTGATGAGGGCTAATCCCAGACCTATCCCAGACCTAACTAGCGTTATCCTCTAAAATAGTGATCGAAACCAGGTTTAATCGACTGTTTCAGTGTGGTACCACATTGCTACGTGATCCAAACCAGAAAAAACCCAGGATCAGTTCAACAAGTATGTGAAAAACGCGAAAGTATGAGCCTGATGAGGGCGAATCCCAGACCTATCCCAGACCTAACTTGCGTGGTCCTCTAAAATATTTATCAAGACCAGGTTTAATTGAATGTTTCAGTGTGGTACCACATTACTACGTGATCCAAACCAGAAAAACCCAGGATCCGTTCAACAAGTATGTGAAGAATGCGAAAGTATGAGTCTGATGAGTGAAAATCCCAGGCCTAACCTAGACCTAACATGCGTTATCCTCAAAAATATTGATCCAAACCAGGTTTAATGGACTGTTTCAGTGTGGTACCACTCTACTGCGTGATCCAAAGCAGAAAAAACCCTCGATCAGGTCAACATGTATGTTAAAACTGCGAAAGTATGACCCTGATGTGGGCAAATCCCAGGCCTAACCTAGACCTAACATGCGTTGTCCTCTAAACTATTGATGGAAACCAGGTTTAATTGACTGTTTCAGTGTGGTACCACATTACTACGTGATACAATCCAGAAATAGCCAAGGATCTAGCCATGAAGTATGAGAAAAATGCGAAAGTATGAGCCTGATGAGTGAAAATCCCAGACCTAACCTAGACCTAACATGCGTTATCCTCAAAAATATTGTTCGAAACCAGGTTTAATCGACTGTTTCAGTGTGGTACCACACTACTACGTGACCCAAACAGGAAAAAACCCAGGATCTGTTCAACAAGTATGTGAAAAACGCGAAAGTATGAGCCTGATGAGGGCAAATCCCAGACCTATCCCAGACCTAACTTGCGTTATCCTCAAAAATATTGATAGAAACCTGGTTTAATCGACTGTTTCAGTGTGGCACCACATTACTACGTAATCCAATCCAGAAATAGCCCAGGATCTAGCCATGAAGTATGAGAAATATGCGAAAGTATGAGCCTGACGAGGGCAAATCCTAGACCAAACCCAGACCTAACATGCGTTATCCTCTAAAATATTTATCAAGACCAGGTTTAATTGATTGTTTCAGTGTGGTCCCACATTACTACGTGATCCAAACCAGAAAAAACCCAGGATCCGTTCAACAAGTATGTGAAGAATGCGAAAGTATGTGTCTGATGAGTGAAAATCCCAGGCCTAACCTAGACCTAACATGCGTTATCCTCAAAAATATTGATCCAAACAAGGTTTAATGGACTGTATCAATGTGGTACCACTTTACTACGTGATCCAAAGCAGAAAAAACCCTCGATCACGTCAACATGTATGTTAAAACTGCGAAAGTATGACCCTGATGAGGGCAAATCCCAGGCCTAACCTAGACCTAACATGCGTTGTCCTCTAAAATATTGATGGAAACCAGGTTTAATTGACTGTTTCAGTGTTGTACTTCATTACTACGTGATGCAATCCAGAAAAAGCCCAGGATCTAGTCATCAAGTATGAGAAATATGCGAAAGTATGAGTCTGATGAGGGCTAATCCCAGACCTATCCCAGACCTAACTTGCGTTATCCTCTAAAATAGTGATCGAAACCAGGTTTAATCGACTGTTTCAGTGTGGTACCACATTGCTACGCGATCCAAACCAGAAAAAACCCAGGATCAGTTCGACAAGTATGTGAAAAACGCGAAAGTATGAGCCTGATGAGGGCGAATCCCAGACCTATCCCAGATCTAACTTGCGTGATCCTCTAAAATATTGATCGAAACCAGTTTTAATTGACTGTTTCGGCGTGGTACCACATTACTACGTGATACAATCCAGAAACAGCCCAGGATCTAGCCATGAAGTATGAGAAATATGCGAAAGTATGAGCCTGATGAGGGCAAATCCTAGACCTAACCCAAACCTAACATGCGTTATCCTCTAAAATATTTATCAAGACCAGGTTTAATTGAATGTTTCAGTGTGGTACCACATTACTACGTGAACCAAACCAGAAAAAACCCAGGATCCGGTCAACAAGTATGTGAGGAATGCGAAAGTATGGGTCTGATGAGTGAAAATCCCAGGGCAAACCTAGACCTACCATGCGTTATCCTCTAAAATATTGATCCAAACCAGGTTTAATGGACTGTTTCAGTGTGGTACCACACTACCACGTGACCCAAACCGGAAGAAACCCAGGATCTAGCCATCAAGTATGAGAAATATGCGAAAGTATGAGCCTGATGAGGGCGAATCCCAGACCTATCCCAGACCTAACTTGCGTTATCCTCTAAAATATTGATCGAAACCAGTTTTAATGGACTGTTTCAGTGTGGTACCACTTTACTGCGTGATCCAAAGCAGAAAAAACCCTCGATCAGGTCAACATGTATGTTAAAACTGCGAAAGTATGACCCTGATGTGGGCAAATCCCAGGCCTAACCTAGACCTAACATGCGTTGTCCTGTAAACTATTGATGGAAACCAGGTTTAATTGACTGCTTCAGTGTGGTACCACATTACTATGTGATCCAAACCAGAAAATAACCCAGGATCTGTTCACCGAGTACGTGAAGTGTGCGTAGGTATGAGCCTGATGAGGGCAAAACCCAGACCTATCCCAGACCTAACTTGCATTGTCTTCTAAAATAGTGTTCGAAACCAGGTTTAATCGACAGTTTCAGTGTGGTACCACATTACTACGTGATCCAAACCAGAAAAAAACCCAGGATCTTGTCAACGAGTATGTGAAGTGTGCGAAAGTATGAGTCTGATGAGGGATAATCCCAGACCTATCCCAGACCTAACTTGCGTTATCCTCTAAAATAGTGATCGAAACCAGGCTTAATTGACTGTTTTAGTTGTGGTACCACTTTACTACGTGATCCAATCCAGAAATATCCCAGGATCTATTCATGAAGTATGAGAAATATGCGAAAGTATGAGCCTGATGAGAGCAAATCCTAGACCTAACCCAGACCTAACATGGGTTGTCCTCTAAAATATTTATCAAGACCAGGTTTAATTGATTGTTTCAGTGTGGCCCCACATTACTACGTGATCCAAACCAGAAAAAACCCAGGATCCGTTCAACAAGTATGTGAAGAATGCGAAAGTATGAGTCTGATGAGTGAAAATCCCTGGGCTAACCTAGACCTAACACGCGTTATCCTCAAAACTATTGATCGAAACCAGGTTTAATTGACTGTTTCAGCGTGGTACCACATTACTACGTAATACAATCCAGAAACAGCCCAGGATCTAGCCATGAAGTATGAGAAATATGCGAAAGTATGAGCCTGATGAGGGCAAATCCTAGACCTAACCCAAACCTAACATGCGTTATCCTCTAAAATATTTATCAAGACCAGGTTTAATTGAATGTTCCAGTGTGGTATCACATTACTACGTGAACCAAACCAGAAAAAACCCAGGATCTAGTCATCAAGTATGAGAAATATGCGAAAGTATGAGTCTGATGAGGGCTAATCCCAGACCTATCCCAGACCTAACTTGCGTTATCCTCTAAAATAGTGATCGAAACCAGGTTTAATCGACTGTTTCAGTGTGGTACCACATTGCTACGTGATCCAAACCAGAAAAAACCCAGGATCAGTTCAACAAGTATGAGAAAAACGCGAAAGTATGAGCCTGATGAGGGCGAATCCCAGACCTATCCCAGACCTAACTTGCGTGATCCTCTAAAATATTGATCGAAACCAGTTTTAATTGACTGTTTCGGCGTGGTACCACATTACTACGTGATACAATCCAGAAACAGCCCAGGATCTAGCCATGAAGTATGAGAAATATGCGAAAGAATGAGCCTGATGAGAGCAAATCCCAGACCTAACCTAGACATAATATGAATTATTCTCTAAAATATTGATCATGACCAGGTTTAATTGATTGTTTCAGTGTGGTCCCACATTACTACGTGATCCAAACCAGAAAAAACCCAGGATCCGTTCAACAAGTATGTGAAGAATGCGAAAGTATGAGCCTGATGAGGGCAAATCCCAGACCTATCCCAGACCAAACTTGCGTTATCCTCTAAAATATTGATCGAAACCAGGTTTAATCGACTGCTTCAGTGTGGTACCACATTGCTACGTGATCCAAAGCAGAAAAAACCCTCGATCAGGTCAACATGTATGTTAAAACTGCGGAAGTATGACCCTGATGAGGGCAAATACCAGGCCTAACCTAGACTTAACATGCGTTGTCCTCTAAAATATTGATGGAAACCAGGTTTAATTGGCTGTTTCAGTGTTGTACTTCATTACTACGTGATGCAATCCAGAAAAAGCCCAGGATCTAGCCATCAAGTATGAGAAATATGGGAAAGAATGAGCCTGATGAGAGCAAATCCCAGACCTAACCTAGACATAACATGAATTATTCTCTAAAATATTGATCATGACCAGGTTTAATTGATTGTTTCAGTGTGGTCCCACATTACAACGTGATCCAAACCAGAAAAAACCCAGGATCCGTTTATGAAGTATGTGAAGAATGCGAAAGTATGAGCCTGATGAGGGCAAATCCCAGACCTATCCCAGACCAAACTTGCGTTATCCTCCAAAATATTGATCGAAATCAGTTTTAATTGACTGTTTCAGCGTGGTACCACATTACTACGTGATACAATCCTGAAACAGCCCAGGATCTAGCCATGAAGTATGAGAAATATGCGAAAGTATGTGCCTGATGAGTGCAAATCCTAGACCTAACCCAAACCTAACATGCGTTATCCTCTAAAATATTGATCCAAACCAGGTTTAATGGTCTGCTTCAGTGCGGTACCACTTCACTACGTGATCCAAAGCAGAAAAAACCCTCGATCAGGCCAACATGTATGTTAAAACTGCGGAAGTATGACCCTGATGAGGGCAAATCCCAGGCCTAACCTAGACCTAACATGCGTTTTCCTCTAAAATATTAATCGAAACCAGGTTTAATTGACTGTTTCAGTGTGGTACCACATTACCACGTGATCCAATCCAGAAATAGCCCAGGATCCAGCCATGAAGTATGAGAAATATGCGAAAGTATGAGCCTGATGGGGGCAAATCCTAGTCCTAACCCAGACCTAACATGCGTTATCCTCTAAAATAATTATCATGACCAGGTTTAATTGATTGTTTCAGTGTGGTCCCACATTACTACGTGATCCAAACCAGAAAAAACCCAGGATCCGTTCAACAAGTATGTGAAGAAAGCGAAAGTATGAGTCTGATGAGTGAAAATCCCTGGGCTAACCTAGACCTAACACGCGTTATCCTCAAAACTATTGATCGAAACCAGGTTTAATTGACTGTTTCAGCGTGGTACCACATTACTACGTAATACAATCCAGAAACAGCCCAGGATCTAGCCATGAAGTATGAGAAATATGCGAAAGTATGAGCCTGATGAGGGCAAATCCTAGACCTAACCCAAACCTAACATGCGTTATCCTCTAAAATATTTATCAAGACCAGGTTTAATTGAATGTTCCAGTGTGGTATCACATTACTACGTGAACCAAACCAGAAAAAACCCAGGATCCGTTCAACAAGTATGTGAAGAATGCCAAAGTATGAGTCTGATGAGTGAAAATCCCCGGCCTAACCTAGACCTAACATGCGTTATCCTCAAAAATATTGATCGAAACCAGGTTTAATGTACTGTTTCAGTGTGGTACCACACGACTACGTGATCCAAACCAGAAAAACCCAGGATCTGTTCAACAAGTATGTGAAAAACGCGAAAGTATGAGCCTGATGAGGGCAAATCCCAGACCTAACCTAGACCTAACTTGCGTTGTCCTCAAAAATATTGATCGAAACCTGGTTTAATCGACTGTTTCAGTGTGGTACCACATTACTACGTGATCCAAACCAGACAAAACCCAGGATCCGTTCAACAAGTATGCGAAGAATGCGAAAGTATGAGTCTGATGAGTGAAAATCCCCGGCCTAACCTAGACCTAACATGCGTTATCCTCAAAAATATTGATCGAAACCAGGTTTAATGTACTGTTTCAGTGTGGTACCACATTACTACGTGATACAATCCAGAAATAGCCCAGGATCTAGCCATGAAGTATGAGAAAAAAGCGAAAGTATGAGCCTGATGAGTGAAAATCCCAGACCTAACCTAGACCTAACATGCGTTATCCTCAAAAATATTGTTCGAAACCAGGTTTAATCGACTGTTTCAGTGTGGTACCACACTACTACGTGACCCAAACAGGAAAAAACCCAGGATCTGTTCAACAAGTATGTGAAAAACGCGAAAGTATGAGCCTGATGAGGGCAAATCCCAGACCTATCCCAGACCTAACATGCGTTATCCTCTAAAATATTTATCAAGACCAGGTTTAATTGAATGTTTCAGTGTGGTACCACATTACTACGTGATCCAAACCAGTAAAAACCCAGCATCCGTTCGACAAGTATGTGAAGAATGCGAAAGTATGAGTCTGATGAGGGCAAATACCAGGCCTAACCTAGACTTAACATGCGTTGTCCTCTAAAATATTGATGGAAACCAGGTTTAATTGGCTGTTTCAGTGTTGTACTTCATTACTACGTGATGCAATCCAGAAAAAGCCCAGGATCTAGCCATGAAGTATGAGAAATATGCGAAAGTATGAGTCTGATGAGGGCTAATCCCAGACCTATCCCAGACCTAACTTGCGTTATCCTCTAAAATAGTGATCGAAACCAGGTTTAATCGACTGTTTCAGTGTGGTACCACATTGCTACGTGATCCAAACCAGAAAAAACCCAGGATCAGTTCAACAAGTATGAGAAAAACGCGAAAGTATGAGCCTGATGAGGGCGAATCCCAGACCTATCCCAGACCTAACTTGCGTGATCCTCTAAAATATTGATCGAAACCAGTTTTAATTGACTGTTTCGGCGTGGTACCACATTACTACGTGATACAATCCAGAAACAGCCCAGGATCTAGCCATGAAGTATGAGAAATATGCGAAAGAATGAGCCTGATGAGGGCAAATCCCAGACCTAACCTAGACATAATATGAATTATTCTCTAAAATATTGATCATGACCAGGTTTAATTGATTGTTTCAGTGTGGTCCCACATTACTACGTGATCCAAACCAGAAAAAACCCAGGATCCGTTCAACAAGTATGTGAAGAATGCGAAAGTATGAGCCTGATGAGGGCAAATCCCAGACCTATCCCAGACCAAACTTGCGTTATCCTCTAAAATATTGATCGAAACCAGGTTTAATCGACTGCTTCAGTGTGGTACCACATTGCTACGTGATCCAAAGCAGAAAAAACCCTCGATCAGGTCAACATGTATGTTAAAACTGCGGAAGTATGACCCTGATGAGGGCAAATACCAGGCCTAACCTAGACTTAACATGCGTTGTCCTCTAAAATATTGATGGAAACCAGGTTTAATTGGCTGTTTCAGTGTTGTACTTCATTACTACGTGATGCAATCCAGAAAAAGCCCAGGATCTAGCCATCAAGTATGAGAAATATGGGAAAGAATGAGCCTGATGAGAGCAAATCCCAGACCTAACCTAGACATAACATGAATTATTCTCTAAAATATTGATCATGACCAGGTTTAATTGATTGTTTCAGTGTGGTCCCACATTACAACGTGATCCAAACCAGAAAAAACCCAGGATCCGTTTATGAAGTATGTGAAGAATGCGAAAGTATGAGCCTGATGAGGGCAAATCCCAGACCTATCCCAGACCAAACTTGCGTTATCCTCTAAAATATTGATCGAAATCAGTTTTAATTGACTGTTTCAGCGTGGTACCACATTACTACGTGATACAATCCTGAAACAGCCCAGGATCTAGCCATGAAGTATGAGAAATATGCGAAAGTATGTGCCTGATGAGTGCAAATCCTAGACCTAACCCAAACCTAACATGCGTTATCCTCTAAAATATTGATCCAAACCAGGTTTAATGGTCTGCTTCAGTGCGGTACCACTTCACTACGTGATCCAAAGCAGAAAAAACCCTCGATCAGGCCAACATGTATGTTAAAACTGCGGAAGTATGACCCTGATGAGGGCAAATCCCAGGCCTAACCTAGACCTAACATGCGTTTTCCTCTAAAATATTAATCGAAACCAGGTTTAATTGACTGTTTCAGTGTGGTACCACATTACCACGTGATCCAATCCAGAAATAGCCCAGGATCCAGCCATGAAGTATGAGAAATATGCGAAAGTATGAGCCTGATGGGGGCAAATCCTAGTCCTAACCCAGACCTAACATGCGTTATCCTCTAAAATAATTATCATGACCAGGTTTAATTGATTGTTTCAGTGTGGTCCCACATTACTACGTGATCCAAACCAGAAAAAACCCAGGATCCGTTCAACAAGTATGTGAAGAAAGCGAAAGTATGAGTCTGATGAGTGAAAATCCCTGGGCTAACCTAGACCTAACACGCGTTATCCTCAAAACTATTGATCGAAACCAGGTTTAATTGACTGTTTCAGCGTGGTACCACATTACTACGTAATACAATCCAGAAACAGCCCAGGA
Organism: Colletes latitarsis; assembly: GCF_051014445.1. Lineage (NCBI taxonomy): Eukaryota > Metazoa > Arthropoda > Insecta > Hymenoptera > Colletidae > Colletes > Colletes latitarsis. Next base: position 15,708,442 of record NW_027488366.1, read on the forward strand.
TCTAGCCATGAAGTATGAGAAATATGCGAAAGTATGAGCCTGATGAGGGCAAATCCTAGACCTAACCCAAACCTAACATGCGTTATCCTCTAAAATATTTATCAAGACCAGGTTTAATTGAATGTTCCAGTGTGGTATCACATTACTACGTGAACCAAACCAGAAAAAACCCAGGATCCGTTCAACAAGTATGTGAAGAATGCCAAAGTATGAGTCTGATGAGTGAAAATCCCCGGCCTAACCTAGACCTAACATGCGTTATCCTCAAAAATATTGATCGAAACCAGGTTTAATGTACTGTTTCAGTGTGGTACCACACGACTACGTGATCCAAACCAGAAAAACCCAGGATCTGTTCAACAAGTATGTGAAAAACGCGAAAGTATGAGCCTGATGAGGGCAAATCCCAGACCTAACCTAGACCTAACTTGCGTTGTCCTCAAAAATATTGATCGAAACCTGGTTTAATCGACTGTTTCAGTGTGGTACCACATTACTACGTGATCCAAACCAGACAAAACCCAGGATCCGTTCAACAAGTATGCGAAGAATGCGAAAGTATGAGTCTGATGAGTGAAAATCCCCGGCCTAACCTAGACCTAACATGCGTTATCCTCAAAAATATTGATCGAAACCAGGTTTAATGTACTGTTTCAGTGTGGTACCACATTACTACGTGATACAATCCAGAAATAGCCCAGGATCTAGCCATGAAGTATGAGAAAAAAGCGAAAGTATGAGCCTGATGAGTGAAAATCCCAGACCTAACCTAGACCTAACATGCGTTATCCTCAAAAATATTGTTCGAAACCAGGTTTAATCGACTGTTTCAGTGTGGTACCACACTACTACGTGACCCAAACAGGAAAAAACCCAGGATCTGTTCAACAAGTATGTGAAAAACGCGAAAGTATGAGCCTGATGAGGGCAAATCCCAGACCTATCCCAGACCTAACTTGCGTTATCCTCAAAAATATTGATAGAAACCTGGGTTAATCGACTGTTTCAGTGTGGTACCACATTACTACGTGATCCAATCCAGAAATAGCCCAGGATCTAGCCATGAAGTATGAGAAGTATGCGAAAGTATGAGCCTGACGAGGGCAAATCCTAGACCAAACCCAGACCTAACATGCGTTATCCTCTAAAATATTTATCAAGACCAGGTTTAATTGATTGTTTCAGTGTGGTCCCGCATTACTACGTGATCCAAACCAGAAAATAACCCAGGATCTGTTCAACGAGTATGTGAGGCGTGCGAAAGTATGAGTCTGATGAATGCAAATCCCAGACCTATCCCAGACCTAACATGCGTTATCCTCTAAAATATTTATCAAGACCAGGTTTAATTGAATGTTTCAGTGTGGTACCACATTACTACGTGATCCAAACCAGTAAAAACCCAGCATCCGTTCGACAAGTATGTGAAGAATGCGAAAGTATGAGTCTGATGAGTGAAAATCCCCGGCCTAACCTAGACCTAACATGCGTTATCCTAAAAAATATTGTTCGAAACCAGGTTTAATCGACTGTTTCAGTGTGGTACCACACTACTACGTGACCCAAACCGGAAGAAACCCAGAATCTAGCCATTAAGTATGAGAAATATGCGAAAGTATGAGCCTGATGAGGGCGAATCCCAGACCTATCCCAGACCTAACTTGCGTTATCCCCTAAAATATTGATCGAAATCAGGTTTAATTGACTGTTTCAGCGTGGTACCACATTACAACGTGATACAATCCAGAAACAGCCCAGGGTCTAGCCATGAAGTATGAGAGATATGCGAAAGTATGAGCCTGATGAGGGCAAATCCAAGACCTAACCCAAACCTAACATGCGTTATCCTCTAAAATATTTATCAAGACCAGGTTTAATTGAATGTTTCAGTGTGGTACCACATTACTGCGTGAACCAAACCAGAAAAAACCCAGTATCTGTCCAACAAGTATGTGAAGAATGCGAAAGTATGAGCCTGATGAGTGAAAATCCCAGGCCTAACCTAGACCTAACATGCGTTATCCTCAAAAATATTGATCCAAACCAGGTTTAATGGACTGTTTCAGTGTGGTACCACTTTACTGCGTGATCCAAAGCAGAAAAAACCCTCGATCAGGTCAACATGTATGTTAAAACTGCGAAAGTATGACCCTGATGTGGGCAAATCCCAGGCCTAACCTAGACCTAACATGCGTTGTCCTCTAAACTATTGATGGAAACCAGGTTTAATTGACTGTTTCAGTATGGTACCACATTACTATGTGATCCAAACCAGAAAATAACCCAGGATCTGTTCACCGAGTATGTGAAGTGTGCGTAGGTATGAGTCTGATGAGGGCAAATCCCAGACCTATCCCAGACCTAACTTGCGTTATCCACTAAAATAGTGATCGAAACCAGGTTTAATTGACTGTTTCAGTGTGGTACCACACTACTACGTGATCCAAACCAGAAAAAAACCAGGATCTGTTCAACAATTATGTGAAAAACGCGAAAGTATGAGCCTGATGAGGGCAAATCCCAGACCTATCCCAGACCTAACTTGCATTGTCTTCTAAAATAGTGTTCGAAACCAGGTTTAATCGACTGCTTCAGTGTGGTACCACATTGCTACGTGATCCAAACCAGAAAAAACCGAGGACCAGTTCAACAAGTATGTCAAAAACGCGAAAGTATGAGCCTGATGAGGGCAAATCACAGACCTATCCCAGACCAAACTTGCGTTATCCTCTAAAATATTGATCGAAATCAGTTTTAATTGACTGTTTCAGCGTGGTACCACATTACTACGTGATACAATCCTGAAACAGCCCAGGATCTAGCCATGAAGTATGAGAAATATGCGAAAGTATGTGCCTGATGAGTGCAAATCCTAGACCTAACCCAAACCTAACATGCGTTATCCTCTAAAATATTGATCCAAACCAGGTTTAATGGTCTGCTTCAGTGCGGTACCACTTCACTACGTGATCCAAAGCAGAAAAAACCCTCGCTCAGGCCAACATGTATGTTAAAACTGCGGAAGTATGACCCTGATGAGGGCAAATCCCAGGCCTAACCTAGACCTAACATGCGTTTTCCTCTAAAATATTGATGGAAACCAGGTTTAATTGACTGTTTCAGTGTGGTACCACATTACCACGTGATCCAATCCAGAAATAGCCCCGGATCCAGCCATGAAGTATGAGAAATATGCGAAAGTATGAGCCTGATGGGGGCAAATCCTAGTCCTAACCCAGACCTAACATGCGTTATCCTCTAAAATATTTATCATGACCAGGTTTAATTGATTGTTTCAGTGTGGTCCCACATTACTACGTGATCCAAACCAGAAAAAACCCAGGATCCGTTCAACAAGTATGTGAAGAATGCGAAAGTATGAGTCTGATGAGTGAAAATCCCTGGGCTAACCTAGACCTAACACGCGTTATCCTCAAAACTATTGATCGAAACCTGGTTTAATTGACTGTTTCAGCGTGGTACCACATTACTACGTAATACAATCCAGAAACAGCCCAGGATCTAGCCATGAAGTATGAGAAATATGCGAAAGTATGAGCCTGATGAGGGCAAATCCTAGACCTAACCCAAACCTAACATGCGTTATCCTCTAAAATATTTATCAAGACCAGGTTTAATTGAATGTTCCAGTGTGGTATCACATTACTACGTGAACCAAACCAGAAAAAACCCAGGATCCGTGCAACAAGTATGTGAAGAATGCCAAAGTATGAGTCTGATGAGTGAAAATCCCCGGCCTAACCTAGACCTAACATGCGTTATCCTCAAAAATATTGATCGAAACCAGGTTTAATGTACTGTTTCAGTGTGGTACCACACGACTACGTGATCCAAACCAGAAAAAACCCAGGATCTGTTCAACAAGTATGTGAAAAACGCGAAAGTATGAGCCTGATGAGGGCAAATCCCAGACCTAACCTAGACCTAACTTGCGTTGTCCTCAAAAATATTGATCGAAACCTGGTTTAATCGACTGTTTCAGTGTGGTACCACATTACTACGTGATCCAAACCAGACAAAACCCAGGATCCGTTCAACAAGTATGCGAAGAATGCGAAAGTATGAGTCTGATGAGTGAAAATCCCCGGCCTAACCTAGACCTAACATGCGTTATCCTCAAAAATATTGATCGAAACCAGGTTTAATGTACTGTTTCAGTGTGGTACCACACTACTACGTGATCGAAACCAGAAAAAACCCAGGATCTGTTCAGCAAGTATGTGAAAAACGCGAAAGTATGAGCCTGATGAGGGCAAATCCCAGACCTATCCCAGACCTAACTTGCGTTGTCCTCTAAGATATTGATGGAAACCAGGTTTAATTGACTGTTTCAGTGTTGTACTTCATTACTACATGATGCAATCCAGAAAAAGCCCAGGATCTAGCCATCAAGTATGAGAAATATGCGAAAGTATGAGCCTGATGAGGGCGAATCCCAGACCTATCCCAGACCTAACATGCGTTATCCTCTAAAATATTAATCGAAACCAGGTTTAATCGACTGTTTCAGTGTGGTACCACATTACTACGTGATCCAAACAAGAAAAAAACCCAGGATCTTGTCAACGAGTATGTGAAGTGTGCGAAAGTATGAGTCTGATGAGGGCTAATCCCAGACCTAACCTAGACCTAACATGAATTATTCTCTAAAATATTGATCGAAACCAGGTTTAATTGACTGTTTTAGTTGTGGTACCACTTTACTACGTGATCCAAAGCAGACAAAACCCTCGATCAGGTCAACATGCATGTTAAAACTGCGAAAGTATGAGCCTGATGAGGGCTAATCCCAGACCTATCCCAGACCTAACTTGCGTTATCCTCTAAAATAGTGATCGAAACCAGGTTTAATTGACTGTTTTAGTTGTGGTACCACTTTACTACGTGATCCAAAGCAGAAAAAACACTCGATCAGGTCAACATGCATGTTAAAACTGCGAAAGTATGACCCTGATGAGGGCAAATCCCAGGCCTAACCTAGGCCTAACATGCGTTATCTTCTAAAATATTGAGCGAAACCAGGTTTAATTGACTGTTTCAGTGTGGTACCACATTACTACGTGATACAATCCAGAAATAGCCCAGGATCTAGCCATGAAGTATGAGAAAAATGCGAAAGTATGAGCCTGATGAGTGAAAATCCCAGACCTAACCTAGACCTAACATGCGTTATCCTCAAAAATATTGTTCGAAACCAGGTTTAATCGACTGTTTCAGTGTGGTACCACACTACTACGTGACCCAAACAGGAAAAAACCCAGGATCTGTTCAACAAGTATGCGAAAAACGCGAAAGTATGAGCCTGATGAGGGCAAATCCCAGACCTATCCCAGACCTAACTTGCGTTATCCTCAAAAATATTGATAGAAACCTGGTTAAATCGACTGTTTCAGTGTGGTACCACATTACTACGTGATCCAATCCAGAAATAGCCCAGGATCTAGCCATGAAGTATGAGAAATATGCGAAAGTATGAGCCTGACGAGGGCAAATCCTAGACCAAACCCAGACCTAACATGCGTTATCCTCTAAAATATTTATCAAGACCAGGTTTAATTGATTGTTTCAGTGTGGTCCCACATTACTACGTGATCCAAACCAGAAAAAACCCAGGATCCGTTCAACAAGTATGTGAAGAATGCGAAAGTATGAGTCTGAAGAGTGAAAATCCCAGGCCTAACCTAGACCTGACATGCGTTATCCTCAAAAATATTGATCGAAACCTGGTTTAATCGACTGTTTCAGTGTGGTACCACATTACTATGTGATCCAAACCAGTAAAAACCCAGCATCCGTTCGACAAGTATGTGAAGAGTGCGAAAGTATGAGTCTGATGAGTGAAAATCCCCGGCCTAACCTAGACCTAACATGCGTTATCCTAAAAAATATTGTTCGAAACCAGGTTTAATCGACTGTTTCAGTGTGGTACCACACTACTACGTGACCCAAACCGGAAGAAACCCAGGATCTAGCCATCAAGTATGAGAAATATGCGAAAGTATGAGCCTGATGAGGGCGAATCCCAGACCTATCCCAGACCTAACTTGCATTGTCTTCTAAAATAGTGTTCGAAACCAGGTTTAATCGACAGTTTCAGTGTGGTACCACATTACTACGTGATCCAAACCAGAAAAAAACCCAGGATCTTGTCAACGAGTATGTGAAGTGTGCGAAAGTATGAGTCTGATGAGGGATAATCCCAGACCTATCCCAGACCTAACATGCGTTATCCTCTAAAATAGTGATCGAAACCTGGTTTAATTGACTGTTTTAGTTGTGGTACCACTTTACTACGTGATCCAAAGCAGAAAAAACCCTCGATCAGGTCAACATGCATGTTAAAACTGCGAAAGTATGACCCTGATGAGGGCAAATCCCAGGCCTAACCTAGACCTAACATGCGTTATCTTCTAAAATATTGAGCGAAACCAGGTTTAATTGACTGTTTCAGTGTAGTACCACATTACTACGTGATCCAATCCAGAAATAGCCCAGGATCTAGCCATGAAGTATGAGAAATATGCGAAAGTATGAGCCTGATGGGGGCAAATCCTAGACCTAACCCAGACCTAACATACGTTGTCCTCTAAAATATTTATCAAGACCAGGTTTAATTGATTGTTTCAGTGTGGTCCCACATTACTACGTGATCCAAACCAGAAAGAACCCAGGATCCGTTCAACAAGTATGTGAAGAATGCGAAAGTGTGAGTCTGATGAGTGAAAATCCCAGGCCTAACCTAGACCTAACATGCTTTATCCTCAAGAATATTGATCCAAACAAGGTTTAATGGACTGTTTCAATGTGGTACCACTTTACTACGTGATCCAAAGCAGAAAAAACCCTCGATCACGTCAACATGTATGTTAAAACTGCGAAAGTATGACCCTGATAAGGCAAATCCCAGGCCTAACCTAGGCCTAACATGCGTTATCTTCTAAAATATTGAGCGAAACCAGGTTTAATTGACTGTTTCAGTGTAGTACCACATTACTACGTGATCCAATCCAGAAATAGCCCAGGATCTAGCCATGAAGTATGAGAAATATGCGAAAGTATGAGCCTGATGGGGGCAAATCCTAGACCTAACCCAGACCTAACATACGTTGTCCTCTAAAATATTTATCAAGACCAGGTTTAATTGATTGTTTCAGTGTGGTCCCACATTACTACGTGATCCAAACCAGAAAGAACCCAGGATCCGTTCAACAAGTATGTGAAGAATGCGAAAGTGTGAGTCTGATGAGTGAAAATCTCGGGGCTAACCTAGACCTAACATGCGTTATCCTCTAAAATATTGATGCAAACCAGGTTTAATGGACTGTTTCAGTGTGGTACCACTTTACTACGTGATCCAAAGCAGAAATAGCCCAGGATCCAGCCATGAAGTGATGAGAAATATGAGAAAGTATGAGCCTGATGTGGGCAAATCCTAGACCTGACCTAGACCTAACATGCGTTATCCTCAATAATATTGATCGAAACCAGGTTTAATCGACTGTTTCAGTGTGTTACCACATTACTACGTGATCCAAACCAGAAAAAAACCCAGGATCTGTTCAACGAGTATGTGAAGTGTGCGAAAGTATGAGTCTGATGAGGGCTAATCCCAGACCTACCCCAGACCTAACTTGCGTTATCCTCTAAAATATTTATCCAGACCAGGTTTCATTGAATGTTTCAGTGTGGTACCACATTACTACGTGATCCAATCCAGAAAAAGCCCAGGATCCGTTCAACAAGTATGTGAAGAATGCGAAAGTATGAGTCTGATGAGTGAAAATCCCAGACCAAACCTAGACCTAACATGCGTTATCCTCAAAAATATTGATCGAAACCTGGTTTAATCGACTGTTTCAGTGTGGTACCACATTACTATGTGATCCAAACCAGAAAATAACACAGGATCTGTTCAACGAGTATGTGAAGAAAGCGAAAGTATGAGTCTGATGAGGGCTAATCCCAGACCTATCCCAGACCTAACTTGCGTTATCCTCTAAAATATTTATCCAGACCTGGTTTCATTGAATGTTTCAGTGTGGTACCACATTACTACGTGATCCAAACAAGAAAAAAACCCAGGATCTTGTCAACGAGTATGTGAAGTGTGCGAAAGTATGAGTCTGATGAGGGCTAATCCCAGACCTAACCTAGACCTAACATGAATTATTCTCTAAAATATTGATCGAAACCAGGTTTAATTGACTGTTTTAGTTGTGGTACCACTTTACTACGTGATCCAAAGCAGACAAAACCCTCGATCAGGTCAACATGCATGTTAAAACTGCGAAAGTATGAGCCTGATGAGGGCTAATCCCAGACCTATCCCAGACCTAACTTGCGTTATCCTCTAAAATAGTGATCGAAACCAGGTTTAATTGACTGTTTTAGTTGTGGTACCACTTTACTACGTGATCCAAAGCAGAAAAAACACTCGATCAGGTCAACATGCATGTTAAAACTGCGAAAGTATGACCCTGATGAGGGCAAATCCCAGGCCTAACCTAGGCCTAACATGCGTTATCTTCTAAAATATTGAGCGAAACCAGGTTTAATTGACTGTTTCAGTGTGGTACCACATTACTACGTGATACAATCCAGAAATAGCCCAGGATCTAGCCATGAAGTATGAGAAAAATGCGAAAGTATGAGCCTGATGAGTGAAAATCCCAGACCTAACCTAGACCTAACATGCGTTATCCTCAAAAATATTGTTCGAAACCAGGTTTAATCGACTGTTTCAGTGTGGTACCACACTACTACGTGACCCAAACAGGAAAAAACCCAGGATCTGTTCAACAAGTATGTGAAAAACGCGAAAGTATGAGCCTGATGAGGGCAAATCCCAGACCTATCCCAGACCTAACTTGCGTTATCCTCAAAAATATTGATAGAAACCTGGTTAAATCGACTGTTTCAGTGTGGTACCACATTACTACGTGATCCAATCCAGAAATAGCCCAGGATCTAGCCATGAAGTATGAGAAATATGCGAAAGTATGAGCCTGACGAGGGCAAATCCTAGACCAAACCCAGACCTAACATGCGTTATCCTCTAAAATATTTATCAAGACCAGGTTTAATTGATTGTTTCAGTGTGGTCCCACATTACTACGTGATCCAAACCAGAAAAAACCCAGGATCCGTTCAACAAGTATGTGAAGAATGCGAAAGTATGAGTCTGAAGAGTGAAAATCCCAGGCCTAACCTAGACCTGACATGCGTTATCCTCAAAAATATTGATCGAAACCTGGTTTAATCGACTGTTTCAGTGTGGTACCACATTACTATGTGATCCAAACCAGTAAAAACCCAGCATCCGTTCGACAAGTATGTGAAGAGTGCGAAAGTATGAGTCTGATGAGTGAAAATCCCCGGCCTAACCTAGACCTAACATGCGTTATCCTAAAAAATATTGTTCGAAACCAGGTTTAATCGACTGTTTCAGTGTGGTACCACACTACTACGTGACCCAAACCGGAAGAAACCCAGGATCTAGCCATCAAGTATGAGAAATATGCGAAAGTATGAGCCTGATGAGGGCGAATCCCAGACCTATCCCAGACCTAACTTGCATTGTCTTCTAAAATAGTGTTCGAAACCAGGTTTAATCGACAGTTTCAGTGTGGTACCACATTACTACGTGATCCAAACCAGAAAAAAACCCAGGATCTTGTCAACGAGTATGTGAAGTGTGCGAAAGTATGAGTCTGATGAGGGATAATCCCAGACCTATCCCAGACCTAACATGCGTTATCCTCTAAAATAGTGATCGAAACCTGGTTTAATTGACTGTTTTAGTTGTGGTACCACTTTACTACGTGATCCAAAGCAGAAAAAACCCTCGATCAGGTCAACATGCATGTTAAAACTGCGAAAGTATGACCCTGATGAGGGCAAATCCCAGGCCTAACCTAGACCTAACATGCGTTATCTTCTAAAATATTGAGCGAAACCAGGTTTAATTGACTGTTTCAGTGTAGTACCACATTACTACGTGATCCAATCCAGAAATAGCCCAGGATCTAGCCATGAAGTATGAGAAATATGCGAAAGTATGAGCCTGATGGGGGCAAATCCTAGACCTAACCCAGACCTAACATACGTTGTCCTCTAAAATATTTATCAAGACCAGGTTTAATTGATTGTTTCAGTGTGGTCCCACATTACTACGTGATCCAAACCAGAAAGAACCCAGGATCCGTTCAACAAGTATGTGAAGAATGCGAAAGTGTGAGTCTGATGAGTGAAAATCCCAGGCCTAACCTAGACCTAACATGCTTTATCCTCAAGAATATTGATCCAAACAAGGTTTAATGGACTGTTTCAATGTGGTACCACTTTACTACGTGATCCAAAGCAGAAAAAACCCTCGATCACGTCAACATGTATGTTAAAACTGCGAAAGTATGACCCTGATAAGGCAAATCCCAGGCCTAACCTAGGCCTAACATGCGTTATCTTCTAAAATATTGAGCGAAACCAGGTTTAATTGACTGTTTCAGTGTAGTACCACATTACTACGTGATCCAATCCAGAAATAGCCCAGGATCTAGCCATGAAGTATGAGAAATATGCGAAAGTATGAGCCTGATGGGGGCAAATCCTAGACCTAACCCAGACCTAACATACGTTGTCCTCTAAAATATTTATCAAGACCAGGTTTAATTGATTGTTTCAGTGTGGTCCCACATTACTACGTGATCCAAACCAGAAAGAACCCAGGATCCGTTCAACAAGTATGTGAAGAATGCGAAAGTGTGAGTCTGATGAGTGAAAATCTCGGGGCTAACCTAGACCTAACATGCGTTATCCTCTAAAATATTGATGCAAACCAGGTTTAATGGACTGTTTCAGTGTGGTACCACTTTACTACGTGATCCAAAGCAGAAATAGCCCAGGATCCAGCCATGAAGTGATGAGAAATATGAGAAAGTATGAGCCTGATGTGGGCAAATCCTAGACCTGACCTAGACCTAACATGCGTTATCCTCAATAATATTGATCGAAACCAGGTTTAATCGACTGTTTCAGTGTGTTACCACATTACTACGTGATCCAAACCAGAAAAAAACCCAGGATCTGTTCAACGAGTATGTGAAGTGTGCGAAAGTATGAGTCTGATGAGGGCTAATCCCAGACCTACCCCAGACCTAACTTGCGTTATCCTCTAAAATATTTATCCAGACCAGGTTTCATTGAATGTTTCAGTGTGGTACCACATTACTACGTGATCCAATCCAGAAAAAGCCCAGGATCCGTTCAACAAGTATGTGAAGAATGCGAAAGTATGAGTCTGATGAGTGAAAATCCCAGACCAAACCTAGACCTAACATGCGTTATCCTCAAAAATATTGATCGAAACCTGGTTTAATCGACTGTTTCAGTGTGGTACCACATTACTATGTGATCCAAACCAGAAAATAACACAGGATCTGTTCAACGAGTATGTGAAGAAAGCGAAAGTATGAGTCTGATGAGGGCTAATCCCAGACCTATCCCAGACCTAACTTGCGTTATCCTCTAAAATATTTATCCAGACCAGGTTTCATTGAATGTTTCAGTGTGGTACCACATTACTACGTGATCCAATCCAGAAAAAGCCCAGGATCCGTTCAACAAGTATGTGAAGAATGCGAAAGTATGAGTCTGATGAGTGAAAATCCCAGACCAAACCTAGACCTAACATGCGTTATCCTCAAAAATATTTATCGAAACCAGGTTTAATTGACTGTTTTATTGTGGTACCACACTACTACGGGATCAAAACCAGAAAAAACCCAGGATCTGTTCAACAAGTATGTGAAGAACGCGAAAGTATGAGCCTGATGAGGGCAAATCCCAGACCTATCCCAGACCTAACTTGCGTTATCCTCCAAAATATTTATCAAGGCCAGGTTCAATTGAATGTTTCAGTGTGGTACCACCTTACTATGTGATCCAAAGCAGAAAAAACCCTCGATCAGGTCAACATGTATGTTAAAACTGCGAAAGTATGACCCTGATCAGGGCAAATCCCCGGCCTAACCTAGTCCTAACATGCGCTGTCCTCTAAAATATTGATGGAAACCAGGTTTAATTGACTGTTTCAGTGTTGTACTTCATTACTACGTGATCCACTCCAGAAAAAACCCAGGATCTGTTCAACGAGAATGTGAAGTGTGCGTAGGTATGAGTCTGATGAGTGAAAATCCCAGGCCTAACCTAGACCTAACATGCGTTGTCCTCAAAAATAGTGATCGAAACCTGGTTTAATCGACTGTTTCAGTGTGGTACCACATTACTATGTGATCCAAACCAGAAAATAACCCAGGATCTGTTCAACGAGTATGTGAAGTGTGCGAAAGTATGAGTCTGATGAGGGCAAATCCCAGACCTATCACAGACCTAACATGCGTTATCCTCTAAAATATTTATCAAGACCAGGTTTAATTGATTGTTTCAGTGTGGACCCACATTACTACGTGATCCAAACCAGAAAAAACCCAGGATCCGTTCAACAAGTATGTGAAGAATGCGAAAGTATGAGTCTGATGAGTGAAAATCCCAGGCCTAACCTAGACCTAACATGCGTTATCCTCAAAAATATTGATCGAAACCTGGTTTAATCGACTGTTTCAGTGTGGTACCACATTACTATGTGATCCAAACCAGAAAATAACCCAGGATCTGTTCAACGAGTATGTGAAGTGTGCGAAAGTATGAGTCTGATGAGGGCAAGTCCCAGACCTATCCCAGACCTAACACGCGTTATCCTCTAAAATATTTATCAAGACCAGGTTTAATTGATTGTTTCAGTGTGGACCCACATAACTACGTGATCCAAACCAGAAAAAACCCAGGATCCGTTCAACAAGTATGTGAAGAATGCGAATGTATGAGTCTGATCAGTGAAAATCTCAGGCCTTACCTAGACCTAACTTGCGTTGTCCTCTAAAATATTGATGGAAACCAGGTTTCATTGACTGTTTCAGTGTGGTACTACATTACTACGTGATGCAATCCAGAAAAAGCTCAGGATCTAGCCATCAAGTATGAGAAATATGCGAAAGAATGAGCCTGATGAGAGCAAATCCCAGACCTATCCCAGACCTAACTTGCGTTATCCTCCAAAATATTTATCAAGGCCAGGTTCAATTGAATGTTTCAGTGTGGTACCACATTACTATGTGATCCAAACCAGAAAATAATGCAGGATCTGTTCAACGAGTATGTGAAGTGTGCGAAAGTGTGAGTCTGATGAGGGCAAATCCCAGACCTATCACGGACCTAACATGCGTTATCCTCTAAAATATTTATCAAGACCAGGTTTAATTGATTGTTTCAGTGTGGACCCACATTACTACGTGAACCAAACCAGAAAAAACCTAGGATCCGTTCAACAAGTATGTGAAAAACGCGAAAGTATGAGCCTGATGAGGGCAAATCCCAGACCTGTCCCAGACCTAACTTGCGTTATCCTCTAAAATATTGATCGAAGCCAAGTTTAATCGACTGTTTCAGTGTGGAACCACATTACTACGTGATCCAAGCCAGAAAAAAACCCAGGATCTTGTCAACGAGTATGTGAAGTGTGCGAAAGTATGAGTCTGATGAGGGATAATCCCAGACCTATCCCAGACCTACCTTGCGTTATCCTCTAAAATAGTGATCGAAACCAGGTTTAATTGACTGTTTTAGTTGTGGTACCACTTTACTACGTGATCCAAAGCAGAAAAAACCATCGATCAGGTCAACATGCATGTTAAAACTGCGAAAGTATGACCCTGATGAGGGCAAATCCCAGGCCTAACCTAGACCTAACATGCGTTATCTTCTAAAATATTGAGCGAAACCAGGTTTAATTGACTGTTTCAGTGTGGTACCACATTACTACATGATCCAATCCAGAAATATCCCAGGATCTAGCCATGAAGTATGAGAAATATGCGAAAGTATGAGCCTGATGAGAGCAAATCCTAGACCTAACCCAGACCTAACATGGGTTGTCCTCTAAAATATTTATCAAGACCAGGTTTAATTGATTGTTTCAGTGTGGTCCCACATTACTACGTGATCCAAACCAGAAAGAACCCAGGATCCGTTCAACAAGTATGTGAAGAATGCGAAAGTGTGAGTCTGATGAGTGAAAATCTCGGGGCTAACCTAGACCTAACATGCGTTATCCTCTAAAATATTGATGCAAACCAGGTTTAATGGACTGTCTCAGTGTGGTACCACTTTACTACGTGATCCAAAGCAGAAATAGCCCAGGATCCAGCCATGAAGTATGAGAAATATGAGAAAGTATGAGCCTGATGAGGGCAAATCCTAGACCTGACCTAGACCTAACATGCGTTATCCTCAATAATACTGATCGAAACCAGGGTTAATCGACTGTTTCAGTGTGTTACCACATTACTACGTGATCCAAACCAGAAAAAAACCCAGGATCTGTTCAACGAGTATGTGAAGTGTGCGAAAGTATGGGTCTGATGAGGGCTAATCCCAGACCTACCCCAGACCTAACTTGCGTTATCCTCTAAAATATTTATCCAGACCAGGTTTCATTGAATGTTTCAGTGTGGTACCACATTACTACGTGATCCAATCCAGAAAAAACCCAGGATCCGTTCAACAAGTATGTGAAGAATGCGAAAGTATGAGTCTGATGAGTGAAAATCCCAGACCAAACCTAGACCTAACATGCGTTATCCTCAAAAATATTGATCGAAACCTGGTTTAATCGACTGTTTCAGTGTGGTACCACATTACTATGTGATCCAAACCAGAAAATAACACAGGATCTGTTCAACGAGTATGTGAAGAAAGCGAAAGTATGAGTCTGATGAGGGCTAATCCCAGACCTATCCCAGACCTAACTTGCGTTATCCTCTAAAATATTTATCCAGACCTGGTTTCATTGAATGTTTCAGTGTGGTACCACATTACTACGTGATCCAAACCAGAAAAAAACCCAGGATTTGATCAACGAGTATGTCAAGTGTGCAAAAGTATGAGTCTGATGAGGGCAAATCCCAGACCTATCCCAGACCTAACTTGCGATATCCTCTAAAATATTGATCGAAACCAGGTTTAATTGACTGTTTTATTGTGGTACCACACTACTACGGGATCAAAACCAGAAAAAACCCAGGATCTGTTCAACAAGTATGTGAAGAACGCGAAAGTATGAGCCTGATGGGGGCAAATCCCAGACCTATCCCAGACCTAACTTGCGTTATCCTCCAAAATATTTATCAAGGCCAGGTTCAATTGAATGTTTCAGTGTGGTACCACATTACTATGTGATCCAAAGCAGAAAAAACCCTCGATCAGGTCAACATGTATGTTAAAACTGCGAAAGTATGACCCTGATCAGGGCAAATCCCCGGCCTAACCTAGTCCTAACATGCGCTGTCCTCTAAAATATTGATGGAAACCAGGTTTAATTGACTGTTTCAGTGTTGTACTTCATTACTACGTGATCCACTCCAGAAAAAACCCAGGATCTGTTCAACGAGAATGTGAAGTGTGCGTAGGTATGAGTCTGATGAGTGAAAATCCCAGGCCCAACCTAGACCTAACATGCGTTGTCCTCAAAAATAGTGATCGAAACCTGGTTTAATCGACTGTTTCAGTGTGGTACCACATTACTATGTGATCCAAACCAGAAAATAACCCAGGATCTGTTCAACGAGTATGTGAAGTGTGCGAAAGTATGAGTCTGATGAGGGCAAATCCCAGACCTATCACAGACCTAACATGCGTTATCCTCTAAGATATTTATCAAGACCAGGTTTAATTGATTGTTTCAGTGTGGACCCACATTACTACGTGATCCAAACCAGAAAAAACCCAGGATCCGTTCAACAAGTATGTGAAGAATGCGAAAGTATGAGTCTGATGAGTGAGATTCCCAGGCCTAACCTAGACCTAACATGCGTTATCCTCAAAAATATTGATCGAAACCTGGTTTAATCGACTGTTTCAGTGTGGTACCACATTACTATGTGATCCAAACCAGAAAATAACCCAGGATCTGTTCAACGAGTATGTGAAGTGTGCGAAAGTATGAGTCTGATGTGGGCAAATCCCAGACCTATTCCAGACCTAACACGCGTTATCCTCTAAAATATTTATCAACACCAGGTTTAATTGATTGTTTCAGTGTGGACCCACATAACTACGTGATCCAACCCAGAAAAAACCCAGGATCCGTTCAACAAGTATGTGAAGAATGCGAATGTATGAGTCTGATCAGTGAAAATCTCAGGCCTTACCTAAACCTAACTTGCGTTGTCCTCTAAAATATTGATGGAAACCAGGTTTCATTGACTGTTTCAGTGTGGTACTACATTACTACGTGATGCAATCCAGAAAAAGCTCAGGATCTAGCCATCAAGTATGAGAAATATGCGAAAGAATGAGCCTGATGAGAGCAAATCCCAGACCTATCCCAGACCTAACTTGCGTTATCCTCCAAAATATTTATCAAGGCCAGGTTCAATTGAATGTTTCAGTGTGGTACCACATTACTATGTGATCCAAACCAGAAAATAATGCAGGATCTGTTCAACGAGTATGTGAAGTGTGCGAAAGTGTGAGTCTGATGAGGGCAAATCCCAGACCTATCACGGACCTAACATGCGTTATCCTCTAAAATATTTATCAAGACCAGGTTTAATTGATTGTTTCAGTGTGGACCCACATTACTACGTGAACCAAACCAGAAAAAACCTAGGATCCGTTCAACAAGTATGTGAAAAACGCGAAAGTATGAGCCTGATGAGGGCAAATCCCAGACCTGTCCCAGACCTAACTTGCGTTATCCTCTAAAATATTGATCGAAGCCAAGTTTAATCGACTGTTTCAGTGTGGAACCACATTACTACGTGATCCAAGCCAGAAAAAAACCCAGGATCTTGTCAACGAGTATGTGAAGTGTGCGAAAGTATGAGTCTGATGAGGGCTAATCCCAGACCTATCCCAGACCGAGCTTGCGTGATCCTGTAAAATATAGATCGAAACCAGGTTTAATTGACTGTTTTAGTGTGGTACCACATTACTACGTGATCCAATCCAGAAATAGCCCAGGATCTAGCCACGAAGTATGAGAAATATGCGATAGTAAGAGCCTGATGAGGGCAAATCCTAGACCTATCCCAGACCTAACTTGCGTTATCCTCTAAAATATTTATCAAGACCAGGTTTAATTGAAGATTTCAGTGAGGTACCACATTACTACGTGATCCAAACCAGAAAAAACCCAGGATCCGTTCAACAAGTATGTGAAGAATGCGAAAGTGTGAGTCTGATGAGTGAAAATCTCGGGGCTAACCTAGACCTAACATGCGTTATCCTCTAAAATATTGATGCAAACCAGGTTTAATGGACTGTTTCAGTGTGGACCCACATTACTACGTGATCCAAAGCAGAAATAGCCCAGGATCCAGCCATGAAGTATGAGAAATATGAGAAAGTATGAGCCTGATGTGGGCAAATCCTAGACCTGACCTAGACCTAACATGCGTTATCCTCAATAATATTGATCGAAACCAGGTTTAATCGACTGTTTCAGTGTGTTACCACATTACTACGTGATCCAAACCAGAAAAAAACCCAGGATCTGTTCAACGAGTATGTGAAGTGTGCGAAAGTATGAGTCTGATGAGGGCTAATCCCAGACCTACCCCAGACCTAACTTGCGTTATCCTCTAAAATATTTATCCAGACCAGGTTTCATTAAATGTTTCAGTGTGGTACCACATTACTACGTGATCCAATCCAGAAAAAGCCCAGGATCCGTTCAACAAGTATGTGAAGAATGCGAAAGTATGAGTCTGATGAGTGAAAATCCCAGACCAAACCTAGACCTAACATGCGTTATCCTCAAAAATATTGATCGAAACCTGGTTTAATCGACTGTTTCAGTGTGGTACCACATTACTATGTGATCCAAAGCAGAAAAAACCCTCGATCAGGTCAACATGTATGTTAAAACTGCGAAAGTATGACCCTGATCAGGGCAAATCCCCGGCCTAACCTAGTCCTAACATGCGCTGTCCTCTAAAATATTGATGGAAACCAGGTTTAATTGACTGTTTCAGTGTTGTACTTCATTACTACGTGATCCACTCCAGAAAAAACCCAGGATCTGTTCAACGAGAATGTGAAGTGTGCGTAGGTATGAGTCTGATGAGTGAAAATCCCAGGCCTAACCTAGACCTAACATGCGTTGTCCTCAAAAATAGTGATCGAAACCTGGTTTAATCGACTGTTTCAGTGTGGTACCACATTACTATGTGATCCAAACCAGAAAATAACCCAGGATCTGTTCAACGAGTATGTGAAGTGTGCGAAAGTATGAGTCTGATGAGGGCAAATCCCAGACCTATCACAGACCTAACATGCGTTATCCTCTAAAATATTTATCAAGACCAGGTTTAATTGATTGTTTCAGTGTGGACCCACATTACTACGTGATCCAAACCAGAAAAAACCCAGGATCCGTTCAACAAGTATGTGAAGAATGCGAAAGTATGAGTCTGATGAGTGAAAATCCCAGGCCTAACCTAGACCTAACATGCGTTATCCTCAAAAATATTGATCGAAACCTGGTTTAATCGACTGTTTCAGTGTGGTACCACATTACTATGTGATCCAAACCAGAAAATAACACAGGATCTGTTCAACGAGTATGTGAAGAAAGCGAAAGTATGAGTCTGATGAGGGCTAATCCCAGACCTATCCCAGACCTAACTTGCGTTATCCTCTAAAATATTTATCCAGACCTGGTTTCATTGAATGTTTCAGTGTGGTACCACATTACTACGTGATCCAAACCAGAAAAAAACCCAGGATTTGATCAACGAGTATGTCAAGTGTGCGAAAGTATGAGTCTGATGAGGGCAAATCCCAGACCTATCCCAGACCTAACTTGCGATATCCTCTAAAATATTGATCGAAACCAGGTTTAATTGACTGTTTTATTGTGGTACCACACTACTACGGGATCAAAACCAGAAAAAACCCAGGATCTGTTCAACAAGTATGTGAAGAACGCGAAAGTATGAGCCTGATGAGGGCAAATCCCAGACCTATCCCAGACCTAACTTGCGTTATCCTCCAAAATATTTATCAAGGCCAGATTCAATTGAATGTTTCAGTGTGGTACCACATTACTATGTGATCCAAAGCAGAAAAAACCCTCGATCAGGTCAACATGTATGTTAAAACTGCGAAAGTATGACCCTGATCAGGGCAAATCCCCGGCCTAACCTAGTCCTAACATGCGCTGTCCTCTAAAATATTGATGGAAACCAGGTTTAATTGACTGTTTCAGTGTTGTACTTCATTACTACGTGATCCACTCCAGAAAAAACCCAGGATCTGTTCAACGAGAATGTGAAGTGTGCGTAGGTATGAGTCTGATGAGTGAAAATCCCAGGCCTAACCTAGACCTCACATGCGTTGTCCTCAAAAATAGTGATCGAAACCTGGTTTAATCGACTGTTTCAGTGTGGTACCACATTACTATGTGATCCAAACCAGAAAATAACCCAGGATCTGTTCAACGAGTATGTGAAGTGTGCGAAAGTATGAGTCTGATGAGGGCAAATCCCAGACCTATCACAGACCTAACATGCGTTATCCTCTAAAATATTTATCAAGACCAGGTTTAATTGATTGTTTCAGTGTGGACCCACATTACTACGTGATCCAAACCAGAAAAAACCCAGGATCCGTTCAACAAGTATGTAAAGAATGCGAAAGTATGAGTCTGATGAGTGAAAATCCCAGGCCTAACCTAGACCTAACATGCGTTATCCTCAAAAATATTGATCGAAACCTGGTTTAATAGACTGTTTCAGTGTGGTACCACATTACTATGTGATCCAAACCAGAAAATAACCCAGGATCTGTTCAACGAGTATGTGAAGTGTGCGAAAGTATGAGTCTGATGAGGGCAAGTCCCAGACCTATCCCAGACCTAACACGCGTTATCCTCTAAAATATTTATCAAGACCAGGTTTAATTGATTGTTTCAGTGTGGACCCACATAACTACGTGATCCAAACCAGAAAAAACCCTCGATCACGTCAACATGTATATTAAAACTGCGAAAGTATGACCCTGATAAGGCAAATCCCAGGCCTAACCTAGGCCTAACATGCGTTATCTTCTAAAATATTGAGCGAAACCAGGTTTAATTGACTGTTTCAGTGTAGTACCACATTACTACGTGATCCAATCCAGAAATAGCCCAGGATCTAGCCATGAAGTATGACAAATATGCGAAAGTATGAGCCTGATGGGGGCAAATCCTAGACCTAACCCAGACCTAACATACGTTGTCCTCTAAAATATTTATCAAGACCAGGTTTAATTGATTGTTTCAGTGTGGTCCCACATTACTACGTGATCCAAACCAGAAAGAACCCAGGATCCGTTCAACAAGTATGTGAAGAATGCGAAAGTGTGAGTCTGATGAGTGAAAATCTCGGGGCTAACCTAGACCTAACATGCGTTATCCTCTAAAATATTGATGCAAACCAGGTTTAATGGACTGTCTCAGTGTGGTACCACTTTACTACGTGATCCAAAGCAGAAATAGCCCAGGATCCAGCCATGAAGTATGAGAAATATGAGAAAGTATGAGCCTGATGAGGGCAAATCCTAGACCTGACCTAGACCTAACATGCGTTATCCTCAATAATACTGATCGAAACCAGGTTTAATCGACTGTTTCAGTGTGTTACCACATTACTACGTGATCCAAACCAGAAAAAAACCCAGGATCTGTTCAACGAGTATGTGAAGTGTGCGAAAGTATGGGTCTGATGAGGGCTAATCCCAGACCTACCCCAGACCTAACTTGCGTTATCCTCTAAAATATTTATCCAGACCAGGTTTCATTGAATGTTTCAGTGTGGTACCACATTACTACGTGATCCAATCCAGAAAAAACCCAGGATCCGTTCAACAAGTATGTGAAGAATGCGAAAGTATGAGTCTGATGAGTGAAAATCCCAGACCAAACCTAGACCTAACATGCGTTATCCTCAAAAATATTGATCGAAACCTGGTTTAATCGACTGTTTCAGTGTGGTACCACATTACTATGTGATCCAAACCAGAAAATAACACAGGATCTGTTCAACGAGTATGTGAAGAAAGCGAAAGTATGAGTCTGATGAGGGCTAATCCCAGACCTATCCCAGACCTAACTTGCGTTATCCTCTAAAATATTTATCCAGACCTGGTTTCATTGAATGTTTCAGTGTGGTACCACATTACTACGTGATCCAAACCAGAAAAAAACCCAGGATTTGATCAACGAGTATGTCAAGTGTGCAAAAGTATGAGTCTGATGAGGGCAAATCCCAGACCTATCCCAGACCTAACTTGCGATATCCTCTAAAATATTGATCGAAACCAGGTTTAATTGACTGTTTTATTGTGGTACCACACTACTACGGGATCAAAACCAGAAAAAACCCAGGATCTGTTCAACAAGTATGTGAAGGACGCGAAAGTATGAGCCTGATGGGGGCAAATCCCAGACCTATCCCAGACCTAACTTGCGTTATCCTCCAAAATATTTATCAAGGCCAGGTTCAATTGAATGTTTCAGTGTGGTACCACATTACTATGTGATCCAAAGCAGAAAAAACCCTCGATCAGGTCAACATGTATGTTAAAACTGCGAAAGTATGACCCTGATCAGGGCAAATCCCCGGCCTAACCTAGTCCTAACATGCGCTGTCCTCTAAAATATTGATGGAAACCAGGTTTAATTGACTGTTTCAGTGTTGTACTTCATTACTACGTGATCCACTCCAGAAAAAACCCAGGATCTGTTCAACGAGAATGTGAAGTGTGCGTAGGTATGAGTCTGATGAGTGAAAATCCCAGGCCTAACCTAGACCTAACATGCGTTGTCCTCAAAAATAGTGATCGAAACCTGGTTTAATCGACTGTTTCAGTGTGGTACCACATTACTATGTGATCCAAACCAGAAAATAACCCAGGATCTGTTCAACGAGTATGTGAAGTGTGCGAAAGTATGAGTCTGATGAGGGCAAATCCCAGACCTATCACAGACCTAACATGCGTTATCCTCTAAGATATTTATCAAGACCAGGTTTAATTGATTGTTTCAGTGTGGACCCACATTACTACGTGATCCAAACCAGAAAAAACCCAGGATCCGTTCAACAAGTATGTGAAGAATGCGAAAGTATGAGTCTGATGAGTGAAAATCCCAGGCCTAACCTAGACCTAACATGCGTTATCCTCAAAAATATTGATCGAAACCTGGTTTAATCGACTGTTTCAGTGTGGTACCACATTACTATGTGATCCAAACCAGAAAATAACCCAGGATCTGTTCAACGAGTATGTGAAGTGTGCGAAAGTATGAGTCTGATGTGGGCAAATCCCAGACCTATCCCAGACCTAACACGCGTTATCCTCTAAAATATTTATCAACACCAGGTTTAATTGATTGTTTCAGTGTGGACCCACATAACTACGTGATCAAAACCAGAAAAAACCCAGGATCCGTTCAACAAGTATGTGAAGAATGCGAAAGTATGAGCAAGATGATTGCAAATACCAGAACTAACCCAGACATAGCCAGCGTTATCCTCTAAAACACTAATCGGAACCAGCTTTTATTGACTGTTTCAGTGAGGTACCTCATTACTACGTGGTACAAACTAGAAAAAACCCAGCATCTGGCCAACAAGTATGCGAAAAAAGCGAAAGTATGAGCAAGATGATTGCAAATACCAGAACTAACCCAGACATAGCCAGCGTTATCCACTAAAATACTATTCGGAACCAGCTTCTATTGACTGTTTCAGTGTAGTACCACATTACTACGTGATACAAACCAGAAAAAGGCCAGGATCTGGCCAACAAGTATGCGAGAAATTCGAAGGTACGAGCCAGATGAGGGCAAATCCCAGACCTAACCAAGACAAAACCGGCGTTATCCTCTAAAATATTAATCGCAACCAGGTTTAATTGACTGTTTCGGTGTGGAACCTCATTACTACGGGATCCAAACCAGAAAAAACCCAGGATGTTGCCAACAAATATGCGAAAAACGCGAAAGTATGAGCCAGATAATTGCAAATACCAGAACTAACCCAGACATAGCCAGCGTTATCCTCTAAAATACTATTCGGAACCAGCTTCTATTGACTGTTTCAGTGTGGTACCACATTACTACGTGATACAAACCAGAATAAGGCCAGGATATGGCCAACAAGTATGCGAAAAATGCGCAGGTACGAGCCAGATGAGGGCAAATCCCGGATCTAACCGAGATATAACCGGCGTTATCCTCTAACATATTAATCGAAACCAGGTTTAATTGGCTGTTTCGGTGTGGAACGTTATTATTACGGGATCCAAACCAGAAAAAACCCAGCATCTGGCCAACAAATATGCGAAAAACGCGAAAGTATGAGCCAGATGATTGCGAATACCAGAACTAACCCAGACATAACCAGCGTTATCCTCTAAAACACTAATCGGAACCAGCTTTTATTGACCGTTTCAGTGAGGTACCTCATTACTACGTGGTCCAAACCAGGAAAAACCCAGGATCTGGCCAACAAGTATGCGAAAAATGCGAAAGTACGGGCCAGATGAGGGCCAATCCCAGACCTAACCGAGACATAACCAGCGTTGTCCTCTAAAATACTATTCGGAACTAGCTTCTATTGACTGTTTCAGTGTGGTACCACATTACTACGTGATCCAAACCAGAAAAAGCCCAGGATCTGGCCAACAAATATGCGAAAAACGCGAAAGTATGAGCCAGATGATTGCAAATACCAGAACTAACCCAGACATAGCCAGCGTTATCCTCTAAAATACTATTCGGAACCAGCTTCTATTGACTGTTTCAGTGTGGTACCACATTACTACGTGATACAAACCAGAATAAGGCCAGGATATGGCCAACAAGTATGCGAAAAATGCGCAGGTACGAGCCAGATGAGGGCAAATCCCGGATCTAACCGAGATATAACCGGCGTTATCCTCTAACATATTAATCGAAACCAGGTTTAATTGGCTGTTTCGGTGTGGAACGTCATTATTACGGGATCCAAACCAGAAAAAACCCAGCATCTGGCCAACAAATATGCGAAAAACGCGAAAGTATGGGCCAGATGATTGCAAATACCAGAACTAACCCAGACATAGCCAGCGTTATCCTCTAAAATACTATTCGGAACCAGCTTCTATTGACTGTTTCAGTGTGGTACCACATAACTACGTGATCCAAATCAGCAAAAAGCCTAGGATCTGGCCAACAAGAATGCAAAAATGCGAAAGTACGGGCCAGATGAGGGCAAATCCCAGACCTAAACGAGACATAACCAGCGTTATCCTCTAAAATATTAATCGCAACCAGGTTTAATTGACTGTTTCGGTGTAGTACCGTATTACTACGGGATCCTAACCAGAAAAAACCCAGCATCTGGCCAATAAATATGCGAAAAACGCGAAAGTATGGGCCAGATGATTCCAAATACCAGAACTAACCCAGACATAGCCAGCGTTATCCTCTAAAATACTATTCGGAACCAGCTTCTATTGACTGTTTTAGTGTGGTACCACATTACTACGCGATCCAAATCAGCAAAAAGCCTAGGATCTGGCCAACAAGAATGCAAAAATGCGAAACTACGGGCCAGGTGAGGGCAAATCCCAGACCTAACCGAGACATAACCAGCGTTATCCTCTAAAATATTAATCGCAACCAGGTTTAATTGACTGTTTCGGTGTAGTACCGCATTACTACGTGATACAAACCAGAAAAAGGCCAGGATCTTGCCAATAAGTATGCGAAAATTGCGAAAGTACGAGCCAGATGAGGGCAAATCCCAGACCTAACCGAGACATAACCGGCGTTATCCTCTAAAATATTAATCGCAACCGGGTTCAATTGACTGTTTCGGTGTGGAACCTCGTTACTACGGGATCCTAACCAGAAAAAAACCCAGGATCTGGCCAACAAATATGCGAAAAACGCGAAAGTATGAGCCAGATGATTGCAAATACCAGAACTAACGCGGGAATAGCCAGCGTTGTCCTCTAAAATACTATTCGGGTCCAGCTTTTATTGACTGTTTTAGTGTGGTACCACATTACTACGTGATCCAAACCAGAAAAAGCCCAGAATCTGGCCAACAAGTCCGCGAAAAATGCGAAGGTACGAGCCAGATGATTGCAAATACCAGAACTAACCGAGACATAACCTGCGTTATCCTCTAAAATTTTAATCGCAACCAGGTTTAATTGACTGTTTCAGTGTAGTACCACATTACTACGTGATCCTAACAATAGAAAAACACAGGATCTGGCTATTCAAGTATGCGAAAAATGCGAAAGTACGAGCCAGATGAGGGCAAATCCCAGAACTAACCGAGACATAACCAGCGTTATCCTCTAAAATATTAATCGCAACCAGGTTTAATTGACTGTTTCAGTGTGGTCCCACATTACTACTTGGTCCAAGCCAGAACAAGGCCAGGATCTGGCCAACAAGTATGCGAGAAATGCGAAGGTACGAGCCAGATGAGGGCAAATCCCAGACCTAACCGAGATATAACCGGCAATATCCTCTAAAATATTAATCGAAACTAGGTTTAATTGACTGTTTCGGTGTGGAACGTCATTATTACGTGATCCAAACCAGAAAAAACCCAGCATCTGGCCAACAAGTATGCGAGAAATGCGAAAGTACGAGCCAGATGATTGCAAATACCAGAACTAACCCAGACATAACCAGCGTTATCCTCTAAAACACTAATCGGAACCAGCTTCTATTGACTGTTTCAGTGTAGTACCACATTAGTACGTGATACAAACCAGAAAAAGGCGAGGATCTGGCCAACAAGTATGCGAGAAATGCGAAGGTACGAGCCAGATGAGGGCAAGTCCCAGACCTAACCGAGATATAACCGGCAATATCCTCTAAAATATTAATCGAAACTAGGTTTAATTGACTGTTTCGGTGTGGAACGTCATTATTACGTGATCCAAACCAGAAAAAACCCAGCATCTGGCCAACAAGTATGCGAGAAATGCGAAAGTACGAGCCAGATGATTGCAAATACCAGAACTAACCCAGACATAACCAGCGTTATCCTCTAAAACACTAATCGGAACCAGCTTCTATTGACTGTCTCAGTGTAGTACCACATTACTACGTGATACAAACCAGAAAAAGGCCAGAATCTGGCCAACAAGTATGCGAGAAATGCGAAAGTACGAACCAGATGAGGGCAAATCCCAGACCTAACCGAGACAAAGCCGGCGTTATCCTCTAAAATATTAATCGCAACCAGGTTTAATTGACTGTTCAGGTGTGGAGCCTCATTACTACGGGATCCAAACCAGAAAAAACCCAGCATCTGGCAAACAAGTATGCGAAAAAAGCGAAAGTATGAGCCAGATGATTGCGAATACCAGAACTAACCCAGACATAACCAGCGTTATCCTCTAAAACACTAATCGGAACCAGCTTTTATTGACCGTTTCAGTGAGGTACCTCATTACTACGTGGTCCAAACCAGAAAAAACCCAGGATCTGGCCAACAAGTATGCGAAAAATGCGAAAGTACGGGCCAGATCAGGGCCAATCCCAGACCTAACCGAGACATAACCAGCGTTGTCCTCTAAAATACTATACGGAACTAGCTTCTATTGACTGTTTCAGTGTGGTACCACATTACTACGTGATCCAAACCAGAAAGAGCCCAGGATCTGGCCAACAAGTATGCGAAAAATGCGAAAGTACGGGCCAGATGAGGGCCAATCCCAGACCTAACCGAGACATAACCAGCGTTGTCCTCTAAAATACTACTCGGAACTAGATCCTATTGACTGTTTCAGTGTGGTACCACATTACTACGTTATACAAACCAGAAAAAGCCCAGGATCTGGCCAACAAGTATGCGAAAAATGCGAAAGTACGAGCCAGATGAGGGCAAATCCCAGACCTAACCAAGACATAACCGGCGTTATCCTCTAAAATATTAATCGCAACCAGGTTTAATTGACTGTTTCGGTGTGGAACCTCATTGCTACGGGATCCAAACCAGAAAAAACCCAGGATCATCCCAACAAATATGCGAAAAACGCGAAAGTATGAGCCAGATGATTGCAAATACCAGAACTAACCCAGACATAGCCAGCGTTATCCTCTAAAATACTATTCGGAACCAGCTTCTATTGACTGTTTCAGTGTGGTACCACATTACTACGTGATCCAAATCAGCAAAAAGCCTAGGATCTGGCCAACAAGAATGCAAAAATGCGAAAGTACGGGCCAGATGAGGGCAAACCCCAGACCTAACCGAGATATAACCGGAGTTATCCTCTAAAATATTAATCGCAACCAGGATTAATTGACTGCTTCGGTGTGGAACCTCATTACTACGGGATCCTAACCAGAAAAAACCCAGGATCTGGCCAATAAATATGCGAAAAACGCGAAAGTATGGGCCAGATGATTGCAAATACCAGAACTAACCCAGACATAGCTAGCCTTATCCTCTAAAATACTATCCGGAACCAGCTTCTATTGACTGTTTCAGTGTGGTACCACATAACTACGTGATCCAAATCAGCAAAAAGCCTAGGATCGTGCCAACAAGAATGCAAAAATGCGAAACTACGGGCCAGGTGAGGGCAAATCCCAGACCTAACCGAGACATAACCAGCGTTATCCTCTAAAATATTAATCGCAACCAGGTTTAATTGACTGTTTCGGTGTAGTACCGCATTACTACGGGATCCTAACCAGAAAAAACCCAGCATCTGGCAAACAAGTATGCGAAAAAAGCGAAAGAATGAGCCAGATGATTGCGAATATCAGAACTAACCCAGACATAACCAGCGTTATCCTCTAAAACACTAATCGGAACCAGCTTTTATTGACCGTTTCAGTGAGGTACCTCATTACTACGTGGTCCAAACCAGAAAAAGCCTAGGATCTGGCCAACAAGTATGCGAAAAATGCGAAAGTACGGGCCAGATGATGGACAATCCCAGACCTAACCGAGACATAACCAGCGTTGTCCTCTAAAATACTATTCGGAACTAGCTTCTATTGACTGTTTCAGTGTGGTACCACATTACTACGTGATCCAAACCAGAAAAAGCCCAGGATCTGGCCAACAAGTATGCGAAAAATGCGAAAGTACGGGCCAGATGAGGGCCAATCCCAGACCTAACCGAGACATAACCAGCGTTGTCCTCTAAAATACTATTCGGAACTAGCTTCTATTGACTGTTTCAGTGTGGTACCACATTACTACGTGATCCAAACCAGAAAAAGCCCAGGATCTGGCCAACAAGTATGCGAAAAATGCGAAAGTACGGGCCAGATGAGGGCCAATCCCAGACCTAACCGAGACATAACCAGCGTTGTCCTCTAAAATACTATTCGGAACTAGCTTCTATTGACTGTTTCAGTGTGGTACCACATTACTACGTGATACAAACCAGAACAAGGCCAGGATCTGGCCAACAAGTATGCGAAAAATGCGAAAGTACGAGCCAGATGAGGGCAAATCCCGGATCTAACCTAGATATAACCGGCGTTATCCTCTAACATATTAATCGAAACCAGGTTTAATTGGCTGTTTCGGTGTGGAACGTCATTATTACGGGATCCAAACCAGAAAAAACCCAGCATCTGGCCAACAAATATGCGAAAAACGCGAAAGTATGGGCCAGATGATTGCAAATACCAGAACTAACCCAGACATAGCCAGCGTTATCCTCTAAAATACTATTCGGAACCAGCTTCTATTGACTGTTTCAGTGTGGTACCACATAACTACGTGATCCAAATCAGCAAAAAGCCTAGGATCTGGCCAACAAGAGTGCAAAAATGCGAAAGTACGGGCCAGATGAGGGCAAATCCCAGACCTAACCGAGACATAACCGGCGTTATCCTCTAAAATATTAATCGCAACCAGGTTTAATTGACTGTTTCGGTGTGGAACCTCATTACTACGGGATCCTAACCAGAAAAAACCCAGGATCTGGCCAATAAATATGCGAAAAACGCGAAAGTATGGGCCAGATGATTGCAAATACCAGAACTAACCCAGACATAGCCAGCGTTATCCTCTAAAATACTATTCGGAACCAGATTCTATTGACTGTTTCAGTGTGGTACCACATTACTACGCGATCCAAATCAGCAAAAAGCCTAGGATCTGGCCAACAAGTATGCGAAAAATGCGAAAGTACGGGCCAGATGAGGGCCAATCCCAGACCTAACCGAGACATAACCAGCGTTGTCCTCTAAAATACTATTCGGAACTAGCTTCTATTGACTGTTTCAGTGTGGTACCACATTACTACGTGATCCAAATCAGCAAGAAGCCTAGGATCTGGCCAACAAGAATGCAAAAATGCGAAACTACGGGCCAGGTGAGGGCAAATCCCAGACCTAACCGAGACATAACCAGCGTTATCCTCTAAAATATTAATCGCAACCAGGTTTAATTGACTGTTTCGGTGTAGTACCGCATTACTACGGGATCCTAACCAGAAAAAACCCAGCATCTGGCAAACAAGTATGCGAAAAAAGCGAAAGAATGAGCCAGATGATTGCGAATACCAGAACTAACCCAGACATAACCAGCGTTATCCTCTAAAACACTAATCGGAACCAGCTTTTATTGACCGTTTCAGTGAGGTACCTCATTACTACGTGGTCCAAACCAGAAAAAACCCAGGATCTGGCCAACAAGTATGCGAGAAATGCGAAAGTACGAGCCAGATGAGGGCAAATCCCAGACCTTCCCGAGACAAAACCGGCGTTATCCTCTAAAATATTAATAGAAACCAGGTTTAATTGACTGTTTCAGTGTAGTACCACATTACTACGTGATCCTAACAATAGAAAAACACAGGATCTGGCCATTCAAGTATGCGAGAAATGCGAAAGTACGGGCCAGATGAGGGCAAATCCCAGACCTAACCGAGACATAACCAGCGTTATCCTCTAAAATATTAATCGCAACCAGGTTTAATTGACTGTTTCAGTGTGGTCCCACATTACTACTTGGTCCAAGCCAGAACAAGGCCAGGATCTGGCCAACAAGTATGCGAGAAATGCGAAGGTACGAGCCAGATGAGGGCAAATCCCAGACCTAACCGAGATATAACCGGCAATATCCTCTAAAATATTAATCGAAACTAGGTTTAATTGACTGTTTCGGTGTGGAACGTAATTATTACGTGATCCAAACCAGAAAAAACCCAGGATCTGGCCAACAAGTATGCGAAAAATGCGAAAGTACGGGCCAGATGAGGGCCAATCCCAGACCTAACCGAGACATAACCAGCGTTGTCCTCTAAAATACTATTCGGAACTAGCTTCTATTGACTGTTTCAGTGTGGTACCACATTACTACGTGATCCAAACCAGAAAAAGCCCAGGATCTGGCCAACAAGTATGCGAAAAATGCGAAAGTACGAGCCAGATGAGGGCCAATCCCAGACCTAACCGAGACATAACCAGCGTTGTCCTCTAAAATACTATTCGGAACTAGCTTCTATTGACTGTTTCAGTGTGGTACCACATTACTACGTGATACAAACCAGAAAAAGCCCAGGATCTGGCCAACAAGTATGCGAAAATGCGAAAGTACGAGCCAGATGAGGGCACATCCCAGACCTAACCAAGACATAACCGGCGTTATCCTCTAAAATATTAATCGCAACCAGGTTTAATTGACTGTTTCAGTGTGGTACCACATTACTACGTGATACAAACCAGAATAAGGCCAGGATATGGCCAACAAGTATGCGAAAAATGCGCAGGTACGAGCCAGATGAGGGCAAATCCCGGATCTAACCAAGATATAACCGGCGTTATCCTCTAACATATTAAACGAAACCAGGTTTAATTGGCTGTTTCGGTGTGGAACGTCATTATTACGGGATCCAAAACAGAAAAAACCCAGCATCTGGCCAACAAATATGCGAAAAACGCGAAAGTATGGGCCAGATGATTGCAAATACCAGAACTAACCCAGACATAGCCAGCGTTATCCTCTAAAACACTATTCGGAACCAGCTTCTATTGACTGTTTCAGTGTGGTACCACATAACTACGTGATCCAAATCAGCAAAAAGCCTAGGATCTGGCCAACAAGAATGCAAAAATGCGAAAGTACGGGCCAGATGAGGGCAAATCCCAGACCTAACCGAGATATAACCGGCGTTATCCTCTAAAATATTAATCGCAACCAGGTTTAATTGACTGTTTCGGTGTGGAACCTCATTACTACGGGATCCTAACCAGAAAAAACCCAGGATCTGGCCAATAAATATGCGAAAAACGCGAAAGTATGGGCCAGATGATTGCAAATACCAGAACTAACCCAGACATAGCCAGCGTTATCCTCTAAAATACTATTCGGAACCAGCTTCTATTGACTGTTTCAGTGTGGTACCACATTACTACGTGATCCAAATCAGCAAAAAGCCTAGGATCTGGCCAACAAGAATGCAAAAATGCGAAACTACGGGCCAGGTGAGGGCAAATCCCAGACCTAACCGAGACATAACCAGCGTTATCCTCTAAAATATTAATCGCAACCAGGTTTAATTGACTGCTTCGGTGTAGTACCGCATTACTACGTGATACAAACCAGAAAAAGGCCAGGATCTTGCCAATAAGTAAGCGAAAATTGCGAAAGTACGAGCCAGATGAGGGCAAATCCCAGACCTAACCGAGACATAACCGGCGTTATCCTCTAAAATATTAATCGCAACCAGGTTCAATTGACTCTTCCGGTGTGGAACCTCGTTACTACGGGATCCTAACCAGAAAAAACCCAGGATCTGGCCAACAAATATGCGAAAAACGCGAAAGTATGAGCCAGATGATTGCAAATACCAGAACTAACGCGGGAATAGCCAGCGTTGTCCTCTAAAATACTATTCGGGTCCAGCTTCTATTGACTGTTTCAGTGTGGTACCACATTACTACGTGATCCAAAACAGAAAAAGCCCAGGATCTGGCCAACAAGTATGCGAGAAATGCGAAGGTACGAGCCAGATGAGGGCAAATCCCAGACCTAACCGAGATATAACCGGCAATATCCTCTAAAATATTAATCGAAACTAGGTTTAATTGACTGTTTCGGTGTTGAACGTAATTATTACGTGATCCAAACCAGAAAAAACCCAGCATCTGGCCAACAAGTATGCGAAAAAAGCGAAAGTATGAGCAAGATGATTGCAAATACCAGAACTAACCCAGACATAGCCAGCGTTATCCTCTAAAATACTATTCGGAACCAGCTTCTATTGACTGTTTCAGTGTAGTACCACATTACTACGTGATACAAACCAGAAAAAGGCCAGGATCTGGCCAACAAGTATGCGAGAAATGCGAAAGTACGAACCAGATGAGGGCAAATCCCAGACCTAACCGAGACAAAACCGGCGTTATCCTCTAAAATATTAATCGCAACCAGGTTTAATTGACTGTTCAGGTGTGGAACCTCATTACTACGGGATCCAAACCAGAAAAAACCCAGCATCTGGCAAACAAGTATGCGAAAAAAGCGAAAGTATGAGCCAGATGATTGCGAATACCAGAACTAACCCAGACATAACCAGCGTTATCCTCTAAAACACTAATCGGAACCAGCTTTTATTGACCGTTTCAGTGAGGTACCTCATTACTACGTGGTCCAAACCAGAAAAAACCCAGCATCTGGCCAACAAGTGGGCGAAAAAAGCGAAAGTATGAGCAAGATGATTGCAAATACCAGAACTAACCCAGACATAACCAGCGTTATCCTCTAAAACACTAATCGGAACCAGCTTTTATTGACTGTTTCAGTGTGGTACCACATAACTGCGTGATCCAAACCAGAAAAAGCCCAGGATCTGGCCAACAAGTATGCGAAAAATGCGAAAGTACGGGCCAGATGAGGGCAAATCCCAGACCTAACCGAGACATAACCAGCGTGATCCTCTAAAATACTATTCGGAACTAGCTTCTATTGACTGGTTCAGTGTGGTACCACATTACTACGTGATACAAACCAGAAAAAGCCCAGGATCTGGCCAACAAGTATGCGAAAAATGCGAAAGTACGAGCCAGATGAGGGCAAATCCCAGACCTAACCGAGACATAACCGGCGTTATCCTCTAAAATATTAATCGCAACCAGGTTTAATTGACTGTTTCGGTGTGGAACCTCATTACTACGGGATCCAAACCAGAAAAAACCCAGGATCTTGCCAACAAATATGCGAAAAACGCGAAAGTATGAACCAGATGATTGCAAATACCAGAACTAACCCAGACATAGCCAGCGTTATCCTCTAAAATTCTACTCGGAACCAGCTTCTATTGACTGTTTCAGTGTGGTACCACATTACTACGTGATACAAACCAGAATAAGGCCAGGATATGGCCAACAAGTATGCGAAAAATGCGAAACTACGGGTCAGGTGAGGGCAAATCCCAGACCTAACCGAGACATAACCAGCGTTATCCTCTAAAATATTAATCGCCACCAGGTTTAATTGGCTGTTTCGGTGTAGTACCGCATTACTACGTGATAGAAACCAGAGAAAGGCCAGGAACATGCCAATAAGTATGCGAAAATTGCGGAAGTACGGGACAGATGAGGGCAAATCCCAGACCTAACCGAGAAATAACCGGAGATATCCTCTAAAATATTAATCGAAACCAGGTTTAATTGACTGTTTCAGTGTGGTCCCACATTACTACGTGATCCAAAGCAGAAGAAGCCCAGGATCTGGCCAGCAAGTATGCGGAAAATGCGAAAGTACGAGCCGGATGAGGGCAAATCCCAGACCTAACCGAGACATAACCGGCGTTATCCTCTAAAATATTAATCGCAACCAGGTTTAATTGACTGTTTCGGTGTGGAACCTCGTTACTACGGGATCCTAACCAGAAAAAACCCAGGATCTGGCCAACAAATATGCGAGAAATGCGAAAGTACGAGCCAGATGAGGGCAAATCCCAGCCCTAACCGAGACATAACCGGCTTTATCCTCTAAAATATTAATCGCAACCGGAATTAATACCCTGTTCGGTGTGGTACCACATTACTACGTGGTCCGAGCCAGAAAAAGGCCAGGATCTGGCCAACAAGTACGCGAAAAATGCGAAGGTACGAGCCAGATGAGGGCAAATCCCAGACATAACCGAGATATAACCGGCGTTATCCTCTAAAATACTATTCGGAACCAGCTTCTATTGACTGTTTCAGTGTGGTACCACATTACTGCGTGATACAAACCAGAAAAAGCCCAGGATATGGCCAACAAGTATGCGAAAAATGCGAAAGTACGGGCCAGATGAGGGCAAAACCCAGACCTAACCGAGACATAACCCGCGTTATCCTCTAAAATATTAATCGCAACCAGGTTTAATTGACTGATTCGTTGTGGTAGCGCATTACTACGTGACACAAACCAGAAAAAGCCCAGGATCTTGCGAACAAGTATGAGCCAGATGATTGCAAATACCAGAACTAACCGAGACATAACCTGCGTTATCCTCTAAAATTTTAGTCGCAACCAGGTTTAATTGACTGTTTCAGTGTGGTACCACATTACTACGTGATCCTAACAATAGAAAAACACAGGATCTGGCCATTCAAGTATGCGAAAAATGCGAAAGTACGGGCCAGATGAGGGCAAATCCCAGACCTAACCGGGATATAACCGGCAATATCCTCTAAAATATTAATCGAATCCGGGTTTAATTGACTGTTTCGGTGAGGTATGCCATTATTACGGGATACAAACCAGGAAAAACCCAGGATCTTGTCAACAAGTATGCGAAAAATGCGAAAGTTCGAGCCAGATGAGGACAAATCCCAGACCTAAACGAGACATAACCGGCGTTATCCTCTAAAATATTAATCGCAACCAGGTTTAATTGACTGTTTCAGTGTGGTCCCACATTACTACTTGGTCCAACCCAGAAAAAGGCCAGGATCTGGCCAACAAATATGCGAAAAATGCGAAAGTACGGAACAGATGAGGGCAAATCCCCGACCTAACCGAGACATAACCAGCGTTATCCTCTAGAATATTAATCGCAACCAGATTTAATTGACAGTTTCGGTGTAGTACCGCATTACTACGTGATACAAACCTGAAAAAGGCCAGGATCTTGCCAATAAGTATGCGAAAATTGCGGAAATACGTGACAGATGAGGGCAAATCCCAGACCTAACCGAGAAATAACCGGAGTAATCCTCTAAAATATTAATCGCAACCAGGTTTAATTGACTGTTTCGGTGTGGAACCTCATTACTACGGGATCCTAACCAGAAAAAACCCAGGATCTGGCCAACATATATGCGAAAAACGCGAAAGTATGAGCCAGATGATTGCAAATACCATTACTAACCCAGACATAGCCAGCGTTATCCTCTAAAATACTATTCGGAACCAGCTTTTATTGACTGTTTCAGTGTGGTACCACATTACTACGTGATCCTAACAATAGAAGAACACAGGATCTGACCATTCAAGTATGCGAAAAATGCGAAAGTGCGGGCCAGATGAGGGCAAATCCCAGACCTAACCGAGATATAACCGGCACTATCCTCTAAAATATTAATAGAAACCAGGTTTAATTGACTGTTTCGGTGTGGAATGTCATTATTACGGGATCCAAACCAGGAAAATCCCAGGATCTGGCCAACAAGTATGCGAAAAATGCGAAAGTACGAGCCAGATGAGGGCAATTCCCAGACCTAACCGAAACATAACCAGCGTTATCCTCTAAAATACTAATCGGGACCAACTTTTATTGACTGTCTCAGTGTGGTACCACATTACTACGTGATCCGAACCAGAAAAAGCCCAGGATCTGGCCAACAAGTATGCGAGAAATGCGATTGGTACGAGACAGATGAGGGCAAATTCCACCCCTAACCGAGACATAACCGGCGTTATCCTCTAAAATATTATTCGCAACCAGGTTTAATTGACTGTTTCGGTGTGGCACCTCATTACTACGGGATCCAAACCAGAAAAAACCGAGCATCTGGCCAACAAGTATGCGAAAAAAGCGAAAGTATGAGCAAGATGATTGCAAATACCAGAACGAACCCAGACATAACCAGAGTTATCCTCTAAAATACTATTCGGAACCAGCTTTTATTGACTGTTTCAGTGAGGTACCTCATAACTACGTGATACAAACCAGAAAAAGGCCAGGATCTGGCCAACAAGTATGCGAAAAATGCGAAAGTACGAGCCAGATGAGGGCAAATCCCAGACCTAACCGAGACATAAACGGCGTTATCCTCTAAAATATTAATCGCAACCAGGTTTAATTGACTGTTTCAGTGTGGTCCCACATAACTACTTGGTCCAAGCCAGAAAAAGGCCAGGATCTGGCCAACAAGTATGGGAAAAATGCGAAGGTACGAGCCAGATGAGGGCAAATCCGAGACCTAACCGAGATATAACCGGCGTTATCCTCTAAAACACTAATCGGAACCAGCTTTTATTGACCGTTTCAGTGAGGTACCTCATTACTACGTGGTCCAAACCAGAAAAAACCCAGCATCTGGCCAACAAGTATGCGAAAAAAGCGAAAGTATGAGCAAGATGATTGCAAATACCAGAACTAACCCAGACATAACCAGCGTTATCCTCTAAAACACTAATCGGAACCAGTTTTTATTGACTGTTTCACTGTGGTACCACATTACTACGTGATCCAAACCAGAAAAAGCCCAGGATCTTGCGAACAAGTATGCGAGAAACGCGAAAGTACGGGCCAGATGAGGGCAAATCCCAGAACTAACCGAGACATAACCTGCGTTATCCTCTAAAATACTAATCGGAACCAGCTTCTGTTGACTGTTTCAGTGTGGTACCACATTACTGCGTGATCCAAATCAGCAAAAAGCCTAGGATCTGGCCAACAAGAATGCAAAAATGCGAAACTACGGGCCAGGTGAGGGCAAATCCCAGACCTAACCGAGACATAACCAGCGTTATCCTCTAAAATATTAATTGCCACCAGGTTTAATTGACTGTTTCGGTGTAGTACCGCATTACTACGTGATACAAACCAGAGAAAGGCCAGGAACTTGCCAATAAGTATGCGAAAATTGCGGAAGTACGAGACAGATGAGAGCAAATCCCAGACCTAACCGAGAAATAACCGGAGTTATCCTCTAAAATATTAATCGAAACCAGGTTTAATTGACTGTTTCAGTGTGGTCCCACATTACTACGTGATCCAAACCAGAAGAAGCCCAGGATCTGGCCAGCAAGTATGCGAAAAATGCGAAAGTACGAGCCGGATGAGGGCAAATCCCAGACCTAACCGAGACATAACCGGCGTTATCCTCTAAAATATTAATCGCAAACAGGTTTAATTGACTGTTTCGGTGTGGAACCTCGTTACTACGGGATCCTAACCAGAAAAAACCCAGGATCTGGCCAACAAATATGCGAAAAACGCGAAAGTATGAGCCAGATGATTGCAAATACCAGAACTAACCCAGATATAGCCAGCGTTATCCTCTAAAATACTATTCGGGTCCAGCTTTTATTGACTGTTTCAGTGTGGTACCACATTACTACGTGATCCAAAACAGAAAAAGCCCAGGATCTGGCCAACAAGTATGCGAGAAATGCGAAAGTACGAGCCAGATGAGGGCAAATCCCAGCCCTAACCGAGACATAACCGGCTTTATCCTCTAAAATATTAATCGCAACCGG
This sequence comes from Colletes latitarsis, assembly GCF_051014445.1. Lineage (NCBI taxonomy): Eukaryota > Metazoa > Arthropoda > Insecta > Hymenoptera > Colletidae > Colletes > Colletes latitarsis. Next base: position 15,746,244 of record NW_027488366.1, read on the forward strand.
GATTAATACCCTGTTCGGTGTGGTACCACATTACTACGTGGTCCGAGCCAGAAAAAGGCCAGGATCTGGCCAGCAAGTACGCGAAAAATGCGAAGGTACGAGCCAGATGAGGGCAAATCCCAGACCTAACCGAGATATAACCGGCGTTATCCTCTAAAATACTATTCGGAACCAGCTTCTATTGACTGTTTCAGTGTGGTACCACATTACTGCGTGATACAAACCAGAAAAAGCCCAGGATCTGGCCAACAAGTATGCGAAAAATGCGAAAGTACGAGCCAGATGAGGGCAAAACCCAGACCTAACCGAGACATAACCCGCGTTATCCTCTAAAATATTAATCGCAACCAGGTTTAATTGACTGATTGGTTGTGGTACCGCATTACTACGTGACACAAACCAGAAAAAGCCCAGGATCTTGCGAACAAGTATGAGCCAGATGATTGCAAATACTAGAACTAACCGAGACATAACCTTTTTTTTTTTTTTTTTTTTTTTTTTTTGTCGTGGGGAAAATCTTCGAAAGACTCCCTCCCACCTCCTTGGGGAGAGGTGGGAGGGGTGTGTGGGATTCCCCGCGCCAGTACAACGACAGGCGCGGGACTTACCCACTAAAAACCCCACGGTGACCCTTCGGCACGCTTTGGGAGGATACCGGGAATCGCTCGAAGCATTCGTCCGGTATCCTCCCCGTGCCCGCGCTTTCGCGCCCATCCCCCGGGGGGACAATCGGTCCCCCCAGTAGACACACTGCCTCCTAGCGGCGGGACGGGGCCACTCCATCCCGCCGCTATCCGTCCCGGGGCCGCGTTTAGTGGCGTCTGCGAGCCCCAACTCGCAACCGCCCGCGACCCCGTTTCCACCCCTCGGCGGCCGGGCGTTCATGGCCGCACCAGACCGCCGAGGGTGCCTCCCCTTGCGTCGGACCGGTAGAGGGAGGCACTCCTACCCCCAACCGGTCCGACCCGGCGCCGCCTGGCGGGAGGAGGGTCCCCTCAGGACCCCCCTCCCAGCCTAGGTCATCCGCCACGCCGAGGCGGCCGCCCGCGACGCCTCGCGACCGGGGGACGACCTCGGGCCACCGCACGAGCGCGAGCTTCAGCCCGCCGCTGAAGCTCGCGCTCCCTCCCCGCGGCCTCCTTCTGCAACATTACGTTCTCGCAGAAGGAGGCCACGGCCCTCCACTTCTCCTCGCTGCCGAGCATGGCGCGCACCACGCCCGGCAGCGAGACATCCCGCCCGACGACGCCGACCAGGACACGGCGCTCCCCCTCCCACGCGGGGCATACCTCCAGGGTATGATCCGCCGTGTCCTGCTCAGCGTCGCAGTGGCAGCAACGCGCCGTCGGCTCCTTCCCTATCCGGCACAGGTATCTTCCGAAGCTGCCATGCCCGGAAAATACCTGTGCCATCCGGTAGGTGAGGCTGCCATGGCCTCTGTCCAGCCACTCCTTCAGGAGTGGCCGAACCGCCCCGACAGTCCGGTGCCCCGCGGTTGGCAGAGCCAGCCGCTCCTGCCACGCGAGCAACACGGACTGCCGGGCCTGGCGCTTCAAATCGCCCCAAGCAGGTTCCTGCCCGCCCGGGACCGCCCCCACCCCCGCGCGACGGTCGACGCGGTGCCGGTACATCACCGCGTGCGACCGCGCGAGCAGGTCCATGGGCGGCATCCCCGCTAGAACCGTCGCCGCCTCATGTGACATGGTCCGATACCCGCGGACGACCCTGAGCGCCATGCGCCTCTGCACCCGACGCAGCATAGTCATGCTGCGCCGGGAGGCAGCCAGGTCGTCCGCCCAGACGGGGGCCCCGTATAGGGCCACCGACTGGACCATTGCCACATAGAGGCGACGAACTCGGCCCGCCGGGCCCCCCAGGTTGGGCAGGATCCGGCCCAGAGCCGCAACCATCCTTTCCAACCGGGGGACCAGGCAGCGGAAATGCTCCTCGAAACGCCAGTGGCTATCGAGGATCAGCCCTAGATACCTGATCTGGGGCTTCACCTCGATGTCAGCCCCACCCACCCGGATCAGAGGGGGTGGCGGATCCTGCCGAGGTGAATGAAACGCAATCACCTCGGTCTTATGGACCGCCACCGTCATCCCCATCCCCCTGATCCGGTCGACGACGCGTTGCGACCCCTCCTCCGCGCGACGCATGGCCCTCCCCCAGTGCGCCCCGACGGCCAGCACCAGTGTGTCATCCGCATAACACACCGTGCTGACGCCGTCGGGGAGGCCGGCCCGCAACACCGAGTCGTACGCGATGTTCCACAGGAGTGGCCCGAGGACCGACCCCTGCGGAACACCGCAGTACACCTCCCTCCGCATATCACCATCCCGGCCCGGATACTCGATCCACCTGCCGCGGAGATAATCCCCGACGACCGCCCTGAGACAAGGGGGGACCCGATGATATTCGAGTCCCCTCCTTATCCCTTCCCAGGGGAGGGTGTTAAAGGCATTGGCAATATCCAAGGATACTGCCAATGCCACCCCTCCCCGGGAGACGGCCGCCCTCGAGAGGGCCCTCACACGACCTATCGCGTCGATAGTCGATCGGCCCCCCCGGAAACCGAACTGGCAGTCGGCCAGACCGGGATCACCCCGCGACAGGTGCTCGACGAGGCGGGCAGCAATCACACGCTCGAAGAGCTTGCCCACCTCGTCGAGGAGACAAATGGGCCGGTATGCGGAGGGAGACTCCGCGGGCCGACCCTCCTTCCGGAGGAGGACCATCCTCGCCACCTTCCAACTGGGGGGGAATCGCCCGTCCCTCAGGCAGCGGTCGAACAACCGCCTGAGGTCGGCCCCAAGGACGCCCTGGGTCAAGACCCAAACCCGGCCGGGCACACCATCCGGACCCGGGGCCGTGTTACGAACCCCGAGCCGTCTGATGGCCGCTGCCAGCTCCTCCTGCGTGACCCCCAGCTCGGCCGTCCACTCCACTGGGACAGCCGCCACCGCCGGAGGACGCGGTCCCCTCTCCCCAATTGGGAAGAGTGTATTGACCACGTCCTCCAGCAGCCGGGGGTCAAGACCCTCGGTGACGGGGGGCGCCCACGGGCGGAGCTTATTCAGCACCACCTTATATGGGCGCCCCCATGGATCGTCATCAAGGGTCTGGAGGAGCTCCTTCCATGCCCGGGTCTTGGCCCGTTTGATGGCGACCTGTAGAGCAACCCGCGCCACGCGGTATGCTCCATACAGGTCATCAGCTGCCCTCGCTCGCGCCACGCCGTCGCCTGTACGTTGACGACGGCGCGCGCGGGTGTACTGGCGTCGGGCGCGGACAGTCGCGACTCGCAACTCCGCGATCGCGTCCGACCACCAGTACACCGCCCGGCGAGGAGAAGCCCGCCCGACCCGAGGCATCGCCGCGTCGCAAATACCCGCGACCAATGCTCCGAGCCGGGCGACCTCCTCCTCTATGCTCGGCAACTCGGCCGCTCCCTGCGGCCAAGTTGCAGCGAGGGCAGCTGCCATCAGGGCGTCCTTGTCCAGGCGCCGAAGCGCCCAGCGGCGTGGTGGGGTGCCACGCAGGCGGCCGTGTCGGGATGCACTCGCGGCGGCAGAGACCTCCATCCGGATGTACCGGTGATCGGAGAGTGTCTCTGCCCCCGCGACCACGTGCCAACCCGACACCATCCGCACGGCGTTGGGGGTCGCGAATCCAACATCCACGATGGACCCCCCATATCGCCGCACGCATGTGTGCTCCGACCCCCGGTTCAATACCCGGAGGTCGAGCCCCGCCGCCCAATCGCCCAGGATCCCGCCGCGAACGGAGGTCCTGGGGGATCCCCAAGCCACCGACTTGGCATTAAAATCCCCCAGGACCAGCACCGGCCGGGCCGCGCAGCGCTGCACGCATGCCGCGACCTCGGCCAAGTACAGCTCAAACGCAGCGTGACCGCTACGGGGCGAAATGTAGCACCCCACCACAGCGACTCCCCCCCAGTCCACGGCGACGAATCCCCGACCGCGCTCCAACAAGGAGAACGGTGGGGACCCGTCGCCACCTCCCCATACCGTCGCCACCAAGCCGTCCGCGTCGCCCACCCAATGAGGGTGATCAGGGACGCGGTACGGCTCGGCGGCGACCGCCAGGCCAACCCCCCACTCCGCGAGGACTTGGGACATCAAGTCCTGTGCCGCGCGGCAGTGGTTGAGGTTGGCCTGGAGGAGGAGGCGGGGCGGCATTAATTAATGGCCGCGCCAGCCTCCTCCCGGCCGTCCGTCCCCGTAGCACCGTCCACCTCCATGGAGGACGATGCCACCGCCCTCGGCACCGGAGCCGGTGCAGCCCGCCTCTTCCTCTCCTTCCGGGAGGGGGGGGGAGCACTTCTTGCTCCCCACCCTGTGATCGGCTGGCCTCCCCATGTCCGCACACAGCGGGCAGTGGGGGGCCGCCGAGCACTGGCTCGCACGGTGCTCTTTGGCTCCGCAGCGGTAACACTGACCGCTGCGGTCCACCGGCGAGGTGCACCACTGCCTCACGTGCCCCAATTCGAGGCAGCGGTGACACTGGAGCGGGCGCGGCGCGAGGATTTCCACTCGCGCCGAAACCCACCCCACCAACACCCTCCCGGATTCCGCCACCTTACGGGCGGCGGAGAGGGGGCACCGGGCCCACACCGACCCGAGGCCGGAGGGCGACCTGCGGATCTCTCCGATCCGCAGGTCCTCCACAGGACAGTCCCCCGCCCTCGCAAGGGCACGGGACACATCCTGTGCGCTGACCGAGTCGTCCAGCCCACAAACGCGCATCTCCGTGCGCTTCGTGGGCCGGGCGACCCGGACACCTCGCTCGCCCAGCTGCTCCCGGAGCCTCTGGGCGAGACGATCCGCCTTCGCGCCGCCTTCTGCACCGGGGATCTCCAGCAAGAGACCCCCGGTCACGGCCCTCTTCGCCCTCACGGAGGCGATGCCCAGCTCTTCCAGGGAGATATTCTCCCTGGCGAGCCGCATCGCCTCCGCGAGGGTCAGGTCGCCCCCCTGCGCAACGGTCAGCGTCACCGCTGCCGTTTTTGGGGGACGACCTGGTCGTGCCTTCCCGACCTTCGCGGCCTTTACCTTGGCCGCCGGCGGCGGAGGCGGAGGCTGCGGTTGCGAGGCCTTCCTCGCCGCCCGCTTCGCCTTCCGCCCCACCACCTCACTCCACGCCACCCCCCCTTGGGAGGGTGCTGTGGAGGACGCGACCACCGCGACCACGGGTACACCACCCCCCTTGGGGGTCGCGACCCGGGGCCCTGGTGCCGCAACGCTGGGCGGAGCCTTCACTCCGCCCTTCTTTGCCTTCCCCGACTGTACCGGAACAGGTCGGGGAGGCACCGCCTTCCTGCTGACCGCTCTTCCGGCGAGGAGCTCCTCCCGGAAGGCGGCCAGCTTGCCATCAATCATGTCCCCAATCCTCCTCAGAAGATCGTCTTCTGAGGAGGACGGGGACTTCTTCACGGGCGGAGTGCGGGTGGAGGGGCCCGCGGTGCCCCGCACCACTGCCGCCGCACTCCGCTTATTTACCTCCGCCGAGGGACGCGGCGGTGGAGGAGGAGGGAGGATGGGAGGGAGGGCCGCGCTGTTCCACAGCGCCTCTGCCCTCCTCCTCCCCTGTCGCTCCTCCTCCAACAGGAGCTGCAGACGGGCGTTCCGCCCTCTGAGCTCCCGCGCCGCCTCCCTCATTTCCTCCGCCGCGGCCTTCAGGGCCGCCGCGCCACCGCTTTTCTGCCCCTTAAAGGCGCAGGCAGCGGCGACTTTCTCCACCCGCCTCAGGGACGAGGAGATCCTCTCCGATATCTCCTCGGTCACCTCGTCCCTGAGGCAACTCAGCCTCACCGACGGGCTCATCGCCCCGCCCACCTCGACGACGGCCTGCCCCGCCCTCTTCCTCTTAGAGCCTATGAGGCTCCTGATGGAGGAGAAGGACGAGACTGACGCAGTCTCGTCGTCCTCCTCCACCTTCCACGAAGCCGGGCCAGGCGCTGGAGGCGGCGCGAGCGCCGTCACTCCAGTCCCAACACCGCCTTCGTCCTGCCCCTCTGACTTACCCCGTCCCATCCCCGTTTTAATATTGAACTCCATAATATTCCCACGAGCAGGTCGGAAGAAAAGGTCCGCCCGGGCAGAGCCGCCTTACCCGGGTAAGCCTATATACTCCGGGGGTTCGGCAGGTTCCCCGGAGGTGGTCGCTTGGGATTGGGCCTTCTCCCCCAACCATGCATCCCATCGCCGCGCACCATAGCTTAGGATTGGAGGGCGATTTTATAGAGTCGCCATACTCGTGGCCCAGGCGGTTAAGCCAAGACCCCCGTTCCTCCTGCCGTCACGTACCATTCACAAAACCAATAGGGAATTGTGAATGGGTCGTTGTGACGACCAACAGGAGGCTTACGGTGTGTGTATGACTCGGGTACCCCGGGTTCGTTAAGCCCGTACCGCAGCTGAAAGGCTGGCAGCCCCTGAGGGAGGCCAACAAGTATGCGAAAAATGCGAAAGTTCGGATCAGATGAGGGCAAATCCCAGACCTAACCGAGACATAACCAGCGTTATCCTCTAGAATATTAATCGCAACCAGATTTAATTGACAGTTTCGGTGTAGTACCGCATTACTACGTGATACAAACCTGAAAAAGGCCAGGATCTTGCCAATAGGTATGCGAAAATTGCGGAAGTACGTGACAGATGAGGGCAAATCCCAGACCTAACCGAGAAATAACCGGAGTAATCCTCTAAAATATTAATCGAAACCAGGTTTAATTGACTGTTTCAGTGCGGTCCCACATTACTACGTTATCCAAACCAGAAGAAACCCAGGATCTGGCCAACAAGTATGCGAAAAATGCGAATGTACGAGCCAGATGAGGGCAAATGCCAGACCTAACCGAGACATAACCGGCGTTATCCTCTAAAATATTAATCGCAACCAGGTTTAATTGACTGTTTCGGTGTGGAACCTCATTACTACGGGATCCTAACCAGAAAAAACCCAGGATCTGGCCAACATATATGCGAAAAACGCGAAAGTATGAGCCAGATGATTGCAAATACCATTACTAACCCAGACATAACCAGCGTTATCCTCTAAAATACTATTCGGAACCAGCTTTTATTGACTGTTTCAGTGTGGTACCACATTACTACGTGATCCTAACAATAGAAGAACACAGGATCTGGCCATTCAAGTATGCGAAAAATGCGAAAGTACGGGCCAGATGAGGGCAAATCCCAGACCTAACCGAGATATAACCGGCACTATCCTCTAAAATATTAATAGAAACCAGGTTTAATTGACTGTTTCGGTGTGGAATGTCATTATTACGGGATCCAAACCAGGAAAAACCCAGGATCTGGCCAACAAGTATGCGAAAAATGCGAAAGTACGAGCCAGATGAGGGCAAATCCCAGACCTAACCGAAACATAACCAGCGTTATCCTCTAAAATACTAATCGGGACCAACTTTTATTGTCTGTCTCAGTGAGGTACCACATTACTACGTGATCCGAACCAGAAAAAGCCCAGGATCTGGCCAACAAGTATGCGAGAAATGCGATTGGTACGAGACAGATGAGGGCAAGTCCCAGCGCTAACCGAGACATAACCGGCGTTATCCTCTAAAATATTATTCGCAACCAGGTTTAATTGACTGTTTCGGTGTGGCACCTCATTACTACGGAATCCAAACCAGAAAAAACCCAGGATCTGGCCAACAAATATGAGAAAAACGCGAAAGCATGAGCCAGATGATTGCAAATACCAGAACTAACCCAGACATAACCAGCGTTATCCTCTAAAACTCTAATCGGAACCAGCTTTTATTGACTGTTTCAGTGAGGTACCTCATTACTACGTTGTCTAAACCAGAAAAAACCCAGCATCTGGCCAACAAGTATGCGAAAAAAGCGAAAGTATGAGCAAGATGATTGCAAATACCAGAACTAACCCAGACATAGCCAGCGTTATCCTCTAGAATACTATTCGGAACCGGCTTCTATTGACTGTTTCAGTGTGGTACCACATTACTACGTGATACAAACCAGAAAAAGGCTAGGATCTGGCCAACAAGTATGCGAAAAATGCGAAGATACGAACCAGATGAGTGCAAATCCCAGACCTAACCGAGATATAACCGGCGTTATCCTCTAAAATACTAATCGGAACCAGCTTTTATTGACTGTGTCAGTGAGGTACCTCATTACTACGTGGTCCAAACCAGAAAAAACCCAGCATCTGGCCAACAAGTATGCGAAAAAAGCGAAAGTATGAGCAAGATGATTGCAAATACCAGAACGAACCCAGACATAACCAGAGTTATCCTCTAAAATACTATTCGGAACCAGCTTTTATTGACTGTTTCAGTGAGGTACCTCATAACTACGTGATACAAACCAGAAAAAGGCCAGGATCTGGCCAACAAGTATGCGAAAAATGCGAAAGTACGACCCAGATGAGGGCAAATCCCAGACCTAACCGAGACATAAACGGCGTTATCCTCTAAAATATTAATCGCAACCAGGTTTAATTGACTGTTTCAGTGTGGTCCCATATTACTACTTGGTCCAAGCCAGAAAAAGGCCAGGATCTGGCCAACAAGTATGGGAAAAATGCGAAGGTACGAGCCGGATGAGGGCAAATCCGAGACCTAACCGAGATATAACCGGCGTTATCCTCTAAAACACTAATCGGAACCAGCTTTTATTGACCGTTTCAGTGAGGTACCTCATTACTACGTGGTCCAAACCAGAAAAAACCCAGCATCTGGCCAACAAGTATGCGAAAAAAACGAAAGTATGAGCAAGATGATTGCAAATACCAGAACTAACCCAGACATAACCAGCGTTATCCTCTAAAACACTAATCGGAACCAGTTTTTATTGACTGTTTCACTGTGGTACCACATTACTACGTGATCCAAACCAGAAAAAGCCCAGGATCTGGCCAACAAGTATGCGAAAAATGCGGAAGTACGAGCCAGATGAGGGCAAATCCCAGACCTAACCGAGATATAACCGGCAATATCCTCTAAAATATTAATCGAAACCGGGTTTAATTGACTGTTTCAGTGAGGTACCTCATGACTACGTGGTCCAAACCAGAAAAAACCCAGCATCTGGCCAACAAGTATGCGAAAAAAGCGAAAGTATGAGCAAGATGATTGCAAATACCAGAACTAACCCAGACATAACCAGCGTTATCCTCTAAAACACTAATCGGAACCAGTTTTTATTGACTGTTTCACTGTGGTACCACATTACTACGTGATCCAAACCAGAAAAAGCCCAGGATCTGGCCAACAAGTATGCGAAAAATGCGAAAGTACGAGCCAGATGAGGGCAAAACCCAGACCTAACCGAGACATAACCGGCGTTATCCTCTAAAATATTAATCGCAACCAGGTTTAGTTGACTGTTCAGGTGTGGAACCTCATTACTACGGGATCCACACCAGAAAAAACCCAGGATCTGGCCAACAAATATGCGAAAAACGCGAAAGTATGAGCCAGATGATTGCAAATACCAGAACTAACCCAGCCGTAGCCAGCGTTATCCTCTAAAATACTATTCGGAACCAGTTTCTATTGACTGTTTCAGTGTGGTACCACATTACTACGTGATACAAACCAGAAAAAGGCCAGGATCTGGCCAACAAGTATGCGAAAAATGCGAAAGTACGAGCCAGATGAGGGCAAATCCCAGACCTAATCGAGACATAACCAGCGTTATCCTCTAAAATATTAATCGCAACCAAGGTTTAATTGACTGTTTCGGTGTGGTACCGCATTACTACTTGGTCCAAGCCAGAACAAGGCCAGGATCTGGCCAACAAGTATGCGAGAAATGCGAAAGTACGAACCAGATGAGGGCAAATCCCAGACCTAACCGAGACAAAACCGGCGTTATCCTCTAAAATATTAATCGCAACCAGGTTTAATTGACTGTTCAGGTGTGGAACCTCATTACTACGGGATCCAAACCAGAAAAAACCCAGCATCTGGCAAACAAGTATGCGAAAAAAGCGAAAGTATGAGCCAGATGATTGCGAATACCAGAACTAACCCAGACATAACCAGCGTTATCCTCTAAAACACTAATCGGAACCAGATTCTATTGACTGTTTCAGTGTAGTACCACATTACTACGTGATACAAACCAGAAAAAGGCGAGGATCTGGCCAACAAGTATGCGAGAAATGCGAAGGTACGAGCCAGATGAGGGCAAATCCCAGACCTAACCGAGACATAACCAGCGTTATCCTCTAAAATATTAATCGCAACCAGGTTTAATTGACTGTTTCAGTGTGGTCCCACATTACTACTTGGTCCAAGCCAGAACAAGGCCAGGATCTGGCCAACAAGTATGCGAGAAATGCGAAGGTACGAGCCAGATGAGGGCAAATCCCAGGCCTAACCGAGATATAACCGGCAATATCCTCTAAAATATTAATCGAAACTAGGTTTAATTGACTGTTTCGGTGTGGAATGTCATTATTACGGGATACAAACCTGGAAAACCCCAGGATCTGGCCAACAAGTATGCGAAAAATGCGAAAGTACGAGCCAGATGAGGGCAAATCCCAGACCTAATCGAGACATAACCAGCGTTATCCTCTAAAATATTAATCGCAACCAAGGTTTAATTGACTGTTTCGGTGTGGTACCGCATTACTACTTGGTCCAAGCCAGAACAAGGCCAGGATCTGGCCAACAAGTATGCGAGAAATGCGAAAGTACGAACCAGATGAGGGCAAATCCCAGACCTAACCGAGACAAAACCGGCGTTATCCTCTAAAATATTAATCGCAACCAGGTTTAATTGACTGTTCAGGTGTGGAACCTCATTACTACGGGATCCAAACCAGAAAAAACCCAGCATCTGGCAAACAAGTATGCGAAAAAAGCGAAAGTATGAGCCAGATGATTGCGAATACCAGAACTAACCCAGACATAACCAGCGTTATCCTCTAAAACACTAATCGGAACCAGATTCTATTGACTGTTTCAGTGTAGTACCACATTACTACGTGATACAAACCAGAAAAAGGCGAGGATCTGGCCAACAAGTATGCGAGAAATGCGAAGGTACGAGCCAGATGAGGGCAAATCCCAGACCTAACCGAGACATAACCAGCGTTATCCTCTAAAATATTAATCGCAACCAGGTTTAATTGACTGTTTCAGTGTGGTCCCACATTACTACTTGGTCCAAGCCAGAACAAGGCCAGGATCTGGCCAACAAGTATGCGAGAAATGCGAAGGTACGAGCCAGATGAGGGCAAATCCCAGGCCTAACCGAGATATAACCGGCAATATCCTCTAAAATATTAATCGAAACTAGGT